>NW_027516307.1:0-61755 GCF_048772815.1 Callospermophilus lateralis
CAGAGTAAAACCTAAAAATAAAAACTGCTACTGTAGACGAATGCTTCAACCTAGAAGAACAAAATTTGGTGAGCCAAGTGGGATTTGTGTACTTGTCCTTACCACCAAGTTTCATCAAGATTGAGTGAAAAAATATTGCTGGTATTTCGGAAACTCGTTATTTCTTAGAAGCTTGGCAACCCCTCTCAATGAAAGTGCTTTTCCACAGTCTGAGCCTAGGGCTAGATGAAGAGGAAACATTCATAGAGACAATACTGAGAACTCCTTTATTTTCTCAAGTTTCAAAGAGCCACTACAAACCATGTTGGATTTAGAGTTCCAAATTCATCTATCTATATAGCAGAGAACAGAGTGAAACCTAAACATAAAAACTGCTACTGTAGACGAAAGCTTCAACCTGGAAGAACAAATTTGGTGAGCCAAGTCTGATTTGTGTACAGATCATTACCACCAAGTATCATCAAGATTGGGTGAAAAAATATTTGCTGGTATTTCAGAAACTTGTTATTTCTTAGAAGCTTGGCAACCCCTCTCAATACAAGTGCTTTTCCACAGTCTATGTCTAGGACTACTTGAAGAGGAAACAAACGATAGAAACAAAACTGAGAACTCCTTTATTTTGTCACGTTTCAAGAGCTACTACAAACCATGTTGGATTTAGAGTTCCATATTCTTCTACCTATATAGGAGAGAACAGAGTAAAACCTAAAAATAAAAACTGCAACTGTAGACGAATCCTTCAACCTAGAAGAACAGAATTTGGTGAGCCAAGTGGGATTTATGTACTTGTCCTTACCACCAAGTATCATCAAGATTGGGTGAAAAAATATTTGCTGGTATTTCGGAAACTCGTAATTTCTTAGAATCTTGGCAACCCCTCTCAATTAAAGTGCTTTTCCATAGTCTCTGCGTAGGGCTACTTGAAGCGGAGTCAATCATAGAAACAAAACTGAGAACTCCTTTATTTTGTCAAGTTTCAAAGAGCCACTACAAACCAAGTTGAATTTAGAGTTCCAATTTCATCTATCTATATAGCAGAGAACAGAGTGAAACCTAAACATAAAAACTGCTACTGTAGACGAACGCTTCAACCTGGAAGAATAAAATTTGGTGAGCCCAGTGGGATTTGTGTACCGATCATTACCACCAAGTATCATGAACATTGGGTGAAAAAATTATTTGCTGGTATTTCGGAAACTCGTAATTTCTTGGAAGATTGGCAACCCCTCTCAATGAAAGTGCTTTTCCACAGTCAGTGCCTAGGGCTAATTAAAGAGGAAACAATCCATTGAGACAAAACTGAGACCTACTTTATTTTGTCAAGTTTCAAAGAGCTACTACAAACCATGTAGGATTTAGAGTTCCAAAATCATCTATCTATATAGGACAGAACAGAGTGAAACCTAAAAATAAAAACTGCTACTGTAAACGAACGCTTCAACCTGGAAGAACAAAATTTGGTGAGCCAAGTGGGATTTGTGTACCGATCATTACCACCAAGTATCATCAACATTGGGTGAAAAAAATATTTGCTGGTATTTCGGAAACTCGTAATTTCTTGGAAACTTGGCAACCCCTCTCAATGAAAGTGCTTTTCCACAGTCAGTGCCTAGGGCTACTTAAAGAGAAAACAATCCATAGAGACAAAACTGAGACCTCCTTTATTTTTGTCAAGTTTCAAAGAGCTACTACAAACCATATTGGATTTAGAGTTCCAAATTCATCTATCTATATAGGAGAGAACAGAGTGAAACCTAAATATAAAAACTGCTACTGTAGACTAACGCTTCAACCTAGAAGAACAAAATTTGGTGAATCAAGTGAAATTTGTGTATCGATCTTCACCACAAAGTATCATCAAGATTGGGTGAAAAAATATTTGCTGGTAATTCGGAAACTCGTTATTTCTTATTGCTTGGCAACCCCTCTCAATGAAAGTGCTTTTCCACCATTGGTGCCTAGGGCTAATCGAAGAGGAAACAAATAATAGAGACAAAACTGAGACCTCCTTTATTTTGTCATGTTTCAAAGACCTACTACAAACTATGTTGGATTTATAGTGAAAATTCATCTATCTATATAGGAGAGAACAGAGTGAAACCTAAAAATAAAAATTGCTACCGAAAACGAACGGATCAACCTAGAAGAACAAAATTTGGTGAGTCAAGTGGGATTTGTGTACCGATCATTACCACGAAGTATCATCAAGATTGGGTGAAAAAATATTTGCTGGTATTTCAGAAACTGGTAATTTCTTGGAAGCTTGGCAACCCCTCTCAATGAAAGTGCTTTTCCACCGTCTGTGCCTAGGGCTACTTAAAGAGGATACAATCCATAGAGACAAAACTGAGACCTCCTTTATTTTGTCAAGTTCAAAGAGCTACTACAAACCATGTAGGATTTAGAGTTCCAAATTCATCTATCTATATAGGAGAGAACAGAGTGAAACCTAAAATTAAAAACTGCTACTGTAAACGAATGCTTCAAACTAGAAGAACAAAATTTGGTGAGCCGAGTGGGATTTGTGTACTGATCATTACCACCAAGTATCATCAACAGTGTGTGAAAAAATATTTGCTGGTATTTCGGAAACTCGTTATTTCTTATTGCTTGGCAACCCCTCTCAATGAAAGTGCTTTTCAACTGTCGGCACCTAGGGCTAATTGAAGAGGAAACAAATAATAGAGACAAAACTGAGAACTCCTTTATTTTGTCAAGTTTCAAAGAGCTACTACAAACCATGTTGGATTTAGAGTTCCATATTCATCTATCTATATAGGAGAGAAGAGAGTAAAACCTAAAAATAAAAACTGCAACTGTAGACGAATCCTTCAACCTAGAAGAACAGAATTTGGTGAGCCAAGTGGGATTTATGTACTTGTCCTTACCTCCAAGTATCATCAAGATTGGGTGAAAAAATATTTGCTGGTATTTCGGAAACTCGTTATTTCTTAGAAGCTTGGCAACCCCTCTCAATGAAAGTGCTTTTCCACCGTCAGTGCCTAGGGCTAATTGAAGAGGAAACAAACCATAGAGAGAAAACTGAGAACTCCTTTCTTTTGTCAAGTTTCAAAGAGCTACTACAAACCATGTTGGATTCAGACTTCCAAATTCATCTATCTATATAGCAGAGAACAGAGTGAAACCTAAATATAAAAACTGCTACTGTAGATGAACGCTTCAACCTAGAAGAACAAAATTTGTTGACCCAAGTGGGATTTGTGTACTGATCATTACCAGCAAGTACCATCAAGATTGGGTGAAAAAATATTGGCCGTTATTTCAGAAACTCGTAATTCCTTTGAAACTTGGCAACCCCTCTCAATGAAAGTGCTTTTCCACAGTCAGTGCCTAGGGCTACTTAAAGAGGAAACAATCCATAGAGACAAAACTGAGACCTCCTTTATTTTTGTCAAGTTTCAAAGAGCTACTACAAACCATATTGGATTTAGAGTTCCAAATTCATCTATCTATATAGGAGAGAACAGAGTGAAACCTAAATATAAAAACTGCTACTGTAGACTAACGCTTCAACCTAGAAGAACAAAATTTGGTGAGTCAAGTGAAATTTGTGTATCGATCTTCACCACAAAGTATCATCAAGATTGGGTGAAAAAATATTTCTGGTAATTCGGAAACTGGTTATTTCTTATTGCTTGGCAACCCCTCTCAATGAAAGTGCTTTTCCACCGTCGGCGCCTAGGGCTAATTGAAGAGGAAACAAATAATAGAGACAAAACTGAGACCTCCTTTATTTTGTCAAGTTTCAAGACCTACTACAAACCATGTTGGATTTATAGTCAAAATTCATCTATCTATATAGGAGAGAACAGAGGGAAACCTAAAAATAAAAATTGCTACCGAAAACGAATGGATCAACCTAGAAGAACACAATTTGGTGAGTCAAGTGGGATTTGTGTACCGATCATTACCACGAAGTATCATCAAGATTGGGTAAAAAATATTTGCTGGTATTTCAGAAACTGGTAATTTCTTGGAACCTTGGCAACCCCTCTCAATGAAAGTGCTTTTCCACCGTCTGTGCCTAGGGCTACTTAAAGAGGATACAATCCATAGAGACAAAACTGAGACCTCCTTTATTTTGTCAAGTTTCAAAGAGCTACTACAATCCTTGTAGGATTTAGAGTTCCAAATTCATCTATCTATATAAGAGAGAACAGAGTGAAACCTAAAATTAAAAACTGCTACTGTAAACGAATGCTTCAAACTAGAAGAACAAAATTTGGTGAGCCGAGTGGGATTTGTGTACTGATCATTACCACCAAGTATCATCAACAGTGTGTGAAAAAATATTTGCTGGTATTTCGGAAACTCGTTATTTCTTATTGCTTGGCAACCCCTCTCAATGAAAGTGCTTTTCCACCGTCTGTGCCTAGGGCTACATGAAGAGGAAACAAACCATAGAGACAAAACGGAGAACTCCTTTATTTTGTCAAGTTTCAAAAAGCCACTACAAACCATGTTGGATTTAGATTTCCAAATTCATCTATCTATATAGCAGAGAAAAGTGTGAAACCTAAACATAAAAACTGCTACTGTAGACGAACGCTTCAACCTGGAAGAACAAAATTTGGTGAGCCAAGTGGGATTTGTGTATTGATCATTACCACCAAGTATCATCAACATTGGGTGAAAAAAATATTTGCTGGTATTTCGGAAACTCGTTATTTCTTAGAAGCTTGGCAACCCCTCTCAATGAAAGTGCTTTTCCACTGTCTGTCCTAGGGGTACTTGAAGCGGAAACAAATAATAGAGACAAAACTGAGAACTCATTTTTTTTTTGTCAAGTTTCAAAGAGCTAATACAAACAATGTTGGATTTAGGGTTCCAAATTCATCTATCTATACAGGAGAGAACAGAGTAAAACCTAAAAATAAAAACTGCTACTGTAGACGAATGCTTCAACCTAGAAGAACAAAATTTCGTGAGCCAAGTGGGATTTGTGTACTTGTCCTTACCACCAAGTTTCATCAAGATTGAGTGAAAAAATATTTGCTGGTATTTCGGAAACTCGTTATTTCTTAGAAGCTTGGCAACCCCTCTCAATGAAATTGCTTTTCCACAGTCTGAGCCTAGGGCTAGATGAAGAGGAAACAATTCATAGAGACAATACTGAGAACTCCTTTATTTTCTCAAGTTTCAAAGAGCCACTACAAACCATGTTGGATTTAGAGTTCCAAATTCATCTATCTATATAGCAGAGAACAGAGTGAAACCTAAACATAAAAACTGCTACTGTAGACGAAAGCTTCAACCTGGAAGAACAAAATTTGGTGAGCCAAGTGGGATTTGTGTACGGATCATTACCACCAAGTATCATCAAGATTGGGTGAAAAAATATTTGCTGGTATTTCAGAAACTTGTTATTTCTTAGAAGCTTGGCAACCCCTCTCAATACAAGTGCTTTTCCACAGTCTGTGTCTAGGACTACTTGAAGAGGAAACAAATGATAGAAACAAAACTGAGAACTCCTTTATTTTGTCACGTTTCAAAGAGCTACTACAAACCATGTTGGATTTAGAGTTCCATATGCTTCTACCTATATAGGAGAGAACAGAGTAAAACCTAAAAATAAAAACTGCAACTGTAGACGAATCCTTCAACCTAGAAGAACAGAATTTGGTGAGCCAAGTGGGATTTATGTACTTGTCCTTACCACCAAGTATCATCAAGATTGGGTGAAAAAATATTTGCTGGTATTTCGGAAACTCGTTATTTCTTAGAAGCTTGGCAACCCCTCTCAATGAAAGTGCTTTTCCACCGTCGGTGGGTAGGGCTAATTGAAGAGGAAACAAACCATAGAAACAAAACTGAGAACTCTTTTCTTTTGTCAAGTTTCAAAGAGCTACTACAAACCATGTTGGATTCAGAGTTCCAAATTCATCTATCTATATAGCAGAGAACAGAGTGAAACCTAAATATAAAAACTGCTACTGTAGATGAACGCTTCAACCTAGAAGAACAAAATTTGTTGACCCAAGTGGGATTTGTGGACTTGTCATTACCATGACGTATCATCAAGATTGGGTGAAAAAATATTTGCTGGTATTTCGGAACTCGTAATTTCTTAGAATCTTGGCAACCCCTCTCAATGAAAGTGCTTTTCCATAGTCTCTGCGTAGGGTTACTTGAAGCGGAGTCAATCATAGAAACAAAACTGAGAACTCCTTTATTTTGTCAAGTTTCAAAGAGCCACTACAAACCAAGTTGAATTTAGAGTTCCAATTTCATCTATCTATATAGCAGAGAACAGAGTGAAACCTAAACATAAAAACTGCTACTGTAGACGAACGCTTCAACCTGGAAGAACAAAATTTTGGTGAGCCCAGTGGGATTTGTGTACCGATCATTACCACCAAGTATCTTGAACATTGGTTGAAAAAATTATTTGCTGGTATTTCGGAAACTCGTAATTTCTTGGAAGATTGGCAAACCCTCTCAATGAAAGTGCTTTTCCACAGTCAGTGCCTAGGGCTAATTAAACAGGAAACAATCCATTGAGACAAAACTGAGACCTACTTTATTTTGTCAAGTTTCAAAGAGCTACTACAAACATGTAGGATTTAGAGTTCCAAAATCATCTATCTATATAGGACAGAACAGAGTGAAACCTAAAAATAAAAACTGCTACTGTAAACGAACGCTTCAACCTGGAAGAACAAAATTTGGTGAGCCAAGTGGGATTTGTGTACCGATCATTACCACCAAGTATCATCACATTGGGTGAAAAAAATATTTGCTGGTATTTCGGAAACTCGTAATTTCTTGGAAACTTGGCATCCCCTCTCAATGAAAGTGCTTTTCCACAGTCAGTGCCTAGGGCTACTTAAAGAGGAACAATCCATAGAGACAAAACTGAGACCTCCTTTATTTTTGTCAAGTTTCAAAGAGCTACTACAAACCATATTGGATTTAGAGTTCCAAATTCATCTATCTATATAGGAGAGAACAGAGTGAAACCTAAATATAAAAACTGCTACTGTAGACTAACGCTTCAATCTAGAAGAACAAAATTTGGTGAATCAAGTGAAATTTGTGTATCGATCTTCACCACAAAGTAATCATCAAGATTGGGTGAAAAATATTGCTGGTAATTCGGAACTCGTTATTTCTTATTGCTTGGCAACCCCTCTCAATGAAAGTGCTTTTCCACCGTCGGCGCCTAGGGCTAATTGAAGAGGAAACAAATAATAGAGACAAACTGAGACCTCCTTTATTTTGTCAAGTTTCAAGACCTACTACAAACCATGTTGGATTTATAGTGAAAATTCATCTATCTATATAGGAGAGACCAGAGTGAAACCTAAAAATAAAAATTGCTACCGAAAACGAACGGATCAACCTAGAAGAACAAAATTTGGTGAGTCAAGTGGATTTGTGTACCGATCATTACCACGAAGTATCATCAAGATTGGGTAAAAAATATTTGCTGGTATTTCAGAAACTGGTAATTTCATGGAAGCTTGGCAACCCCTCTCAATGAAAGTGCTTTTCCACCGTCTGTGCCTAGGGCTACTTAAAGAGGATACAATCCATAGAGACAAAACTGAGACCTCCTTTATTTTGTCAAGTTTCAAAGAGCTACTACAAACCTTGTAGGATTTAGAGTTCCAAATTCATCTATCTATATAGGAGAGAACAGAGTGAAACCTAAAATTAAAAACTGCTACTGTAAACGAATGCTTCAAACTAGAAGAACAAAATTTGGTGAGCCGAGTGGGATTTGTGTACTGATCATTACCACCAAGTATCATCAACAGTGGGTGAAAAAATATGTGCTGGTATTTCGGAAACTCGTTATTTCTTATTGCTTGGCAACCCCTCTCAATGAAAGTGCTTTTCCACCGTCGGAGCCTAGGGCTAATTGAAGAGGAAACAACTAATAGAGACAAAATTGAGAACTCCTTTATTTTGTCAAGTTTCAAAGAGCTACTACAAACCATGTTGGATTTAGAGTTCCATATTCATCTATCTATATAGGAGAGAAGAGAGTAAAACCTAAAAATAAAAACTGCAACTGTAGACGAATCCTTCAACCTAGAAGAACAGAATTTGGTGAGCCAATGGGATTTATGTACTTGTCATTACCTCCAAGTATCATCAAGATTGGGTGAAAAAATATTTGCTGGTATTTCGGAAACTCGTTATTTCTTAGAAGCTTGGCAAACCCTCTCAATGAAAGTGCTTTTCCACCGTCAGTGCCTAGGGCTAACTGAAGAGGAAACAAACCATAGAGACAAAACTGAGAACTCCTTTCTTTTGTCAAGTTTCAAAGAGCTACTACAAACCATGTTGGATTCAGAGTTCCAAATTCATCTATCTATATAGCAGAGAACAGAGTGAAACCTAAATATAAAAACTGCTACTGTAGATGAACTCTTCAACCTAGAAGAACAAAATTTGGTGAGCCAAGTGGGATTTGTGTACTGATCATTACCACGAAGTATCATCAACATTGGGTGAAAAAAATATTTGCTGGTATTTCGGAAACTCGTAATTTCTTAGAAGCTTGGCAACCCCTCTCAATGAAAGTGCTTTTCCACAGTCAGTGCCTAGGGCTACTTAAAGAGGAAACAATCCATAGCGACAAAACTGAGACCTCCTTTATTTTGTCAAGTTTCAAAGTGTTACTACAAACCATGTTGGATTTAGAGTTCCAAATTCATCTATCTATATAGGAGAGAACAGAGTGAAACCTAAATATAAAAACTGCTACTGTAGACTAACGCTTCAAGCTAGAAGAACAAAATTTGGTGAATCAAGTGAAATTTGTGTATCGATCTTCACCACAAAGTATCATCAAGATTGGGTGAAAAAATATTTGCTGGTAATTCGGAAACTGGTTATTTCTTATTGCTTGGCAACCCCTCTCAATGAAAGTGCTTTTCCACCGTCGGCGCCTAGGGCTAATTGAAGAGGAAACAAATAATAGAGACAAAACTGAGACCTCCTTTATTTTGTCAAGTTTCAAAGACCTACTACAAACCATGTTGGATTTATAGTCAAAATTCATCTATCTATATAGGAGAGAACAGAGTGAAACCTAAAAATAAAAATTGCTACCGAAAACGAACGGATCAACCTAGAAGAACAAAATTTGGTGAGTCAAGTGGGATTTGTGTACCGATCATTACCACGAAGTATCATCAAGATTGGGTAAAAAATATTTGCTGGTATTTCAGAAACTGGTAATTTCTTGGAAGCTTGACAACCCCTCTCAATGAAAGTGCTTTTCCACCGTCTGTGCCTAGGGCTACTTAAAGAGGATACAATCCATAGAGACAAAACTGAGACCTCCTTTATTTTGTCAAGTTTCAAAGAGCTACTACAAACCTTGTAGGATTTAGAGTTCCAAATTCATCTATCTATATAGGAGAGAACAGAGTGAAACCTAAAATTAAAAACTGCTACTGTAAACAAATGCTTCAAACTAGAAGAACAAAATTTGGTGAGCCTAGTGGGATTTGTGTACTGATCATTACCACCAAGTATCATCAACAGTGGGTGAAAAAATATTTGCTGGTATTTCGGAAACTCGTTATTTCTTATTGCTTGGCAACCCCTCTCAATGAAAGTGCTTTTCCACCGTCGGAGCCTAGGGCTAATTGAAGAGGAAACAACTAATAGAGACAAAATTGAGAACTCCTTTATTTTGTCAAGTTTCAAAGAGCTACTACAAACCATGTTGGATTTAGAGTTCCATATTCATCTATCTATATAGGAGAGAAGAGAGTAAAACCTAAAAATAAAAACTGCAACTGTAGACGAATCCTTCAACCTAGAAGAACAGAATTTGGTGAGCCAAGTGGGATTTATGTACTTGTCCTTACCTCCAAGTATCATCAAGATTGGGTGAAAAAATATTTGCTGGTATTTCGGAAACTCGTTATTTCTTAGAAGCTTGGCAACCCCTCTCAATGAAAGTGCTTTTCCACCGTCAGTGCCTAGGGCTAATTGAAGAGGAAACAAACCATAGAGACAAAACTGAGAACTCCTTTCTTTTGTCAAGTTTCAAAGAGCTACTACAAACCATGTTGGATTCAGAGTTCCAAATTCATCTATCTATATAGCAGAGAACAGAGTGAAACCTAAATATAAAAACTGCTACTGTAGATGAACTCTTCAACCTAGAAGAACAAAATTTGGTGAGCCAAGTGGGATTTGTGTACTGATCATTACCACGAAGTATCATCAACATTGGGTGAAAAAAATATTTGCTGGTATTTCGGAAACTCGTAATTTCTTAGAAGCTTGGCAACCCCTCTCAATGAAAGTGCTTTTCCACAGTCAGTGCCTAGGGCTACTTAAAGAGGAAACAATCCATAGCGACAAAACTGAGACCTCCTTTATTTTGTCAAGTTTCAAAGACCTACTACAAACCATGTTGGATTTATAGTGAAAATTCATCTATCTATATAGGAGAGAACAGAGTGAAACCTAAAAATAAAAATTGCTACCGAAAACGAACGGATCAACCTAGAAGAACAAAATTTGGTGAGTCAAGTGGGATTTGTGTACCGATCATTACCACGAAGTATCATCAAGATTGGGTAAAAAATATTTGCTGGTATTTCAGAAACTGGTAATTTCTTGGAAGCTTGGCAACCCCTCTCAATGAAAGTGCTTTTCCACCGTCTGTGCCTAGGGCTAATTAAAGAGGATACAATCCATAGAGACAAAACTGAGACCTCCTTTATTTTGTCAAGTTTCAAAGAGCTACTACAAACCTTGTAGGATTTAGAGTTCCAAATTCATCTATCTATATAGGAGAGAACAGAGTGAAACCTAAAATTAAAAACTGCTACTGTAAACGAATGCTTCAAACTAGAAGAACAAAATTTGGTGATCCGAGTGTGATTTGTGTACTGATCATTACCACCAAGTATCATCAACAGTGGGTGAAAAAATATTTGCTGGTATTTCGGAAACTCGTTATTTCTTATTGCTTGGCAACCCCTCTCAATGAAAGTGCTTTTCCACCGTCGGAGCCTAGGGCTAATTGAAGAGGAAACAACTAATAGAGACAAAATTGAGAACTCCTTTATTTTGTCAAGTTTCAAAGAGCTACTACAAACCATGTTGGATTTAGAGTTCCATATTCATCTATCTATATAGGAGAGAAGAGAGTAAAACCTAAAAATAAGAACTGCAACTGTAGACGAATCCTTCAACCTAGAAGAACAGAATTTGGTGAGCCAAGTGGGATTTATGTACTTGTCCTTACCTCCAAGTATCATCAAGATTGGGTGAAAAAATATTTGCTGGTATTTCGGAAACTCGTTATTTCTTAGAAGCTTGGCAACCCCTCTCAATGAAAGTGCTTTTCCACCGTCAGTGCCTAGGGCTAATTGAAGAGGAAACAAACATAGAGACAAAACTGAGAACTCCTTTCTTTTGTCAAGTTTCAAAGAGCTACTACAAACCATGTTGGATTCAGAGTTCCAAATTCATCTATCTATATAGCAGAGAACAGAGTGAAACCTAAATATAAAAACTGCTACTGTAGATGAACTCTTCAACCTAGAAGAACAAAATTTGGTGAGCCAAGTGGGATTTGTGTACTGATCATTACCACGAAGTATCATCAACATTGGGTGAAAAAAATATTTGCTGGTATTTCGGAAACTCGTAATTTCTTAGAAGCTTGGCAACCCCTCTCAATGAAAGTGCTTTTCCACAGTCAGTGCCTAGGGCTACTTAAAGAGGAATCAATCCATAGCGACAAAACTGAGACCTCCTTTATTTTGTCAACTTTCAAAGTGTTACTACAAACCATGTTGGATTTAGAGTTCCAAATTCATCTATCTATATAGGAGAGAACAGAGGGAAACCTAAAAATAAAAACTGCTACTGTGGAAGAACGCTTCAACCTAGAAGAACAAAATTTGGTGAGCCAAGTGGGATTTGTCTACTGATCATTACCACCAAGTTTCATCAAGGCTGCGCGGAAAAATATTTGCTGGCATTCGAAAAATCGTTATTTATTAGAAGCTTGGCAACCCCACTCAGTGAAAGAGCATTTCCACAGTGTGTGCCTAGGTCTAGTTGAAGAGGAAACAAACCATAGAGACAAAACTGAAAACTCCTTTATTTTGTCAAGTTTCAAAAGCTACTGCAAACCATGTTGGATTTAGAGTTCCAAATTCATCTATCTATATAGGAGAGAACAGAGTGAAACCTAAAAATAAAAACTGCTACTGTAAACGAACGCTTCAACCTAGAAGAACAAAATTTGGTGAGCCAAGTGGGATTTGTGGACTTGTCATTACCACCACGTATCATCAAGATTGGGTGAAAAACATATTTGCTGGTATTTCGGAAACTCGTAATTTCTTAGAATCTTGGCAACCCCTCTCAATGAAAGTGCTTTTCCATAGTCTCTGCGTAGGGCTACTTGAAGCGGAGTCAATCATAGAAACAAAACTGAGAACTCCTTTATTTTGTCAAGTTTCAAAGAGCCACTACAAACCAAGTTGAATTTAGAGTTCCAATTTCATCTATCTATATAGCAGAGAACAGAGTGAAACTTAAACATAAAAACTGCTACTGTAGACGAACGCTTCAACCTGGAAGAACAAAATTTGGTGAGCCAAGTGGGATTTGTGTACCGATCATTACCACCAAGTATCATCAACATTAGGTGAAAAAATTATTTGCTGGTATTTCGGAAACTCGTAATTTCTTGGAGGATTGGCAACAGCTCTCAATGAAAGTGCTTTTCCACAGTCAGTGCCTAGGGCTAATTAAAGAGGAAACAATCCATAGCGACAAAACTGAGACCTACTTTATTTTGTCAAGTTTCAAAGAGCTACTACAAACCATGTAGGATTTAGAGTTCCAAATTCATCTATCTATATAGGAGAGAACAGAGTGAAACCTAAAAATAAAAACTGCTACTGTAAACGAACGCTTCAACCTGGAAGAACAAAATTTGGTGAGCCAAGTGGGATTTGTGTACCGATCATTACCACCAAGAATCATCAACATTGGGTGAAAAAAATATTTGCTGGTATTTCGGAAACTCGTAATTTCTTGGAAGCTTGGCAACCCCTCTCAATGAAAGTGCTTTTCCACAGTCAGTGCATAGGGCTACTTAAAGAGGAAACAATCCATAGAGACAAAAATGACACCTTCTTTATTTTGTCAAGTTTCAAAGAGCCACTACAAACCATGTAGGATTTAGAGTTCCATATTCATCTATCTATATAGGAGAGAACAGAGTGAACCTACACATAAAAACTGCTACTGTAGACGAACGCTTCAACCTAGAAGAACAAAATTTGGTGAGCCAAGTGGGATTTGGTAACTTGTCATTACCACGAAGTATCATCAAGATTGGGTGAAAAAATATTTGCTGGTATTTCGGAAAATCGTTATTTCTTAGAAGCTTGGCAACCCCTCTCAATGAAAGTGCTTTTCCACAGTCAGTGCCTAGGGCTACTTAAAGAGGAAACAATCCATAGAGACAAAACTGAGACCTCCTTTATTTTTGCCAAGTTTCAAAGAGCTACTACAAACCATATTGGATTTAGAGTTCCAAATTCATCTATCTATATAGCAGAGAACAGAGTGAAACCTAAATGTAAAAACTGCTACTGTAGATGAACGCTTCAACCTAGAAGAACAAAATTTGTTGACCCAAGTGGGATTTGTGTACTGATCATTACCAGCAAGTACCATCAAGATTGGGTGAAAAAATATTTGCTGGTAATTCGGAAACTCGTTATTTCTTATTGCTTGGCAACCCCTCTCAATGAAAGTGCTTTTCCACCGTCGGCGCCTAGGGCTAATTGAAGAGGAAACAAATAATAGAGACAAAACTGAGACCTCCTTTATTTTGTCAAGTTTCAAAGAGCTACTACAAACTATGTTGGATTTATAGTCAAAATTCATCTATCTATATAGGAGAGAACAGAGTGAAACCTAAAAATAAAAACGGCTACTGTAAACGAACGCTTCAACCTAGAAGAACAAAATTTGGTGAGCCAAGTGGGATTTGTGGACTTGTCATTACCACCACGTATCATCAAGATTGGGTGAAAAAATATTTGCTGGTATTTCGGAAACTTGTAATTTCTTGGAAGCTTGGCAACCCCTCTCAATGAAAGTGCTTTCCCACAGTCTCTGCTTAGGGCTGCTTGAAGCGGATACAAATCATAGAGACAAAACTGAGAACTCCTTTATTTTGTCAAGTTTCAAAGAGCTACTACAAACCATCTTGGATTTAGAGTTCCAAATGCATCTATCTATATAGGAGAGAACAGAGTGAAAAATAAATATAAAAATTGCTACAGTAGACGAACGCTTCAACCTAGAAGAACAAAATTTGGTGAGCCAAGTGGGATTTGTGTACTTGTTATTACCACCAAGTATTATCAAGATTGGGTGAAAAAATATTTGCTGGTATTTCGGAAACTCGTTATTTCTTTGAAGCTTGGCAACCCCTCTCAATGAAAGTGCTTTTCCACAGTCTCTGCTTAAGGCTACTTGGAGCGGAAACAAATCATAGAGACAAAACTGAGAACTCCTTTATTTTGTCAAGTTTCAAAGAGCTACTACAAACCATGTTGGATTTAGAGTTCCAAATGCATCTATCTATACAGGAGAGAACAGAGTGAAACCTAAATATAAAAATTGCTACAGTAGACGAACGTTTCAACCTAGAACAACAAAATTTGGTGAGCCAAGTGGGATTTGTGTACTGATCATTACCACCAAGTGTCATCAAGATTGCGAGAAAAAATATTTGTTGGTATTTCGGAAACTCGTTATTTCTTAGAAGCTTGGCAACCCCTCTCAATGAAAGTGCTTTTCCACTGTCAGTGCCTAGGGCTTCTTGAAGAGGAAACAAACCATAGAGACAAAACTGAGAACTCCTTTATTTTGTCAAGTTTCAAAGAGCTACTACAAACCATGTTGGATTTAGAGTTCCAAATTCATCTATCTATATGGGAGAGAACAGAGTGAAACCTAAAAATAAAAACTGCTACTGAAAATGAACGCATCAACCTAGAAGAAAAAAATTTGGTGAGTCAAGTGGGATTTGTGTCCCGATCATTACCACCAAGTATCATCAAGATTGGGAGAAAAAACATTTGCTGGTATTTTGGAAACTGGTAATTTCTAGGAAGCTTGGCAACCCCTCTCAATGAAAGTGCTTTTCCACCCTCTGTGCCTAGGGCTACTTGAAGAGGAAACAAACCATAGAGACAAAACTGAGAACTCCTTTATTTTGTCAAGTTTCAAAGAGCTACTACAAACCATGTTGGATTTAGAGTTCAAATTCATCTATCTCTATAGGAGAGAACAGAGTGAAACCTAAATATAAAAACTGTTACTGTAGACGAACGCTTTAACATAGAAGAACAAAATTTGGTGAGCCAAGGTGGATTTGTGAACCGATCATTACCACCAAGTATCATCAAGATTGGGTGAAAAAATATTTGCTGTTATTTCAGAAACTCGATATTTCTTATAAGCTTGGCAACCACTCTCAATGAAAGTGCTTTTCCACAGTCTGTGCCTAGGACTACTTGAAGAGGAAACAAAACATAGACACAAAATTGAGAACTACTTTATTTTGTCGAGTTTCAAAGAGTTACTGCAAACCATGTTGGATTTAGAGCTCCAAGTCTTCTATCTATATAGGAGAGAACAGAGGGAAACCTAAATATGAAAACTGCTACAGTCGACGAACGCTTCAACCTAGAAGAACAAAATTTGGTGAGCCAAGTGGGATTTGTGTACTGATCATTACCACCAAGTATCATCAACATTGGTTGAAAAAAATATTTGCTGGTATTTCGGAAACTCGTAATTTCTTGGAAGTTTGGCAACCCCTCTCGATGAAAGTGCTTTTCGAAAGTCAGTGAATAGCGCTACTTAAAGAGGAAACAATCCATAGAGACAAAACTGAGACCTCCTTGATTTTGTGAGGTTTCAAAGAGCTACTACAAACCCTGTAGGATTTAGAGTTCCAAATTCATCTATCTATATAGGAGAGAACAGAGTGAAACCTAAAAATATAAACTGCTACTCTATACGAATGCTTCAAACTAGAAGAACAAAATTTGGTGAGCCAAGTGGGATTTGTGTACTGATCATTACTACCAAGTATCATCAAGATTGGGTGAAAAATATTTGCTGGTATTTCGGAAACTCGTTATTTCTTAGAAGCTTGGTAAACCCACTCAATGAAAGTGCTTTTCCAGAGTCTGTGCCTAGGGCTTCTTGAAGAGGAAACAAACCATAGAGACAAAACTGAGAACTCCTTTATTTTGTCAAGTTTCAAAGAGCTACTACAAACCATGTTGAATTTAGAGTTCCAAATTCATCTATCTCTATAGGAGAGAACAGAATGAAACCTACATATAAAAACTGCAACTGTAGACGAACGCTTCAACCTAGAGGAACAAAATTTGGTGAGCCAAGTGGGATTTGTGTACCGATCATTACCACCAAGTATCATCAAGATTGGGTGAAAAAATATTTGCTGGTATTTCGGAAACTCGTTATTTCTTAGAAGCTTGGCAACCCCTCCCAATGAAAGTGCTTTTCCACAGTCTGTGCCAGGGTTATTTGAAGAGGAAACAAACCATAGACACAAAGCTGAGAACTCCTTTATTTTGTCAAGTTTCAAAGAGCTACTAGAAACCATGTTGGATTTAGAGTTCCAAATTCATCTATCTATATAGGAGAGAACAGAGTGAAACCTAACAATAAAAACTGCAAATGAAAACGAACGCATCAACGTAGAAGAACAAAATTTGGTGAGTCAAGTGGGATTTGTGTACCGATCATTACCACCAAGTATCATCAAGATTGGGTGAAAAAAATATTTGCTGGGATTTTGAAAACTGGTAATTTCTTGGAAGCTTGGCAACCCCTCTCAATAAAAGTGCTTTTCCACCATCTGTGCCTAAGGCTACTTGAAGGCAAAACAAACCATAGAGACAAAACTGAGAACTCCTTTATTTTGTCAAGTTTCAAAGAGCCACTACAAACCATGTTGGATTTAGATTTCCAAATTCATCTATGTATATAGGAGAGACAGAGTGAAACCTAAATATAAAAACTGCTACTGTAGACGAACGCTTCAACCTAGAAGAACAAAATTTAGTGAGCCAAGTGGGATTTGTGAACCGATCATTACCACCAAGTGTCATCAAGATTGTGAGGAAAAATATTTGCTGGTATTTCGGAAACTCGTTATTTCTTAGAAGATTGGCAACCCCTCTAAATGAAAGTGCTATTCCACAGTCAGTGCCTAGGGCTACTTGAAGAGGCAACAAACCATAGAGACAAAACTGAGAACTACTTTATTTTGTCAAGTTTCAAAGAGCTACTGCAAACCATGTTGGATTTAGAGTTCCAAATTCATCGATCTCTATAGAAGAGAACAGAGTGAAACCTAAACATAAAAACTGCTACTGTAGAAGAACGCTTCAACCTAGAAGAACAAAATTTGGTGAGCCTAGTGCGAATTGTGGACTTGTCATTACTACCACGTATCATCAAGGTTGGGTGAAAAAATATTTGCTGGTATTTCGGAAACTCGTAATTTCTTGGAAGCTTGGCAACCCCTCTCAATTAAAGTGCTTTTCCACAGTCTCTGCGTAGATCTACTTGAAGCGGAATCAAACCATAGAGACAAAACTGAGAACTCCTTTATTTTGTCAAGTTTCAAAGAGCTACTACAAACCATATTGGATTTAGAGTTCCAAATTCATCTAACTATATAGGAGAGAACAGAGTGAAACCTAAATATATAAACTGCTACTGTAGATGAACGCTTCAACCTAGAAGAACAAAATTTGGTGAGCCAAGTGGGATTTGTGTACTTGTCCTTACCACCAAGTATCATCAAGATTGGGTGAAAAAATATTTGGTGGTATTTCGGAAACTCGTTATTTCTTAGAAGCTGGGCAACCCCTCTCAATGAAAGTGCTTTTCCACCGTCGGTGCCTAGGGCTAATTGAAGAGGAAACAAACCATAGAGACAAAACTGAGAACTCCTTTCTTTTGTCAAGGTTCAAAGAGCTACTACAAATCATGTTGGATTTAGAGTTCCAAATTCATCTATCTATATAGCAGAGAACAGAGTGAAACCTAAATATAAAAACTGCTACTGTAGATGAACGCTTCAACCTACAAGAACAAAATTTGGTGAGCCAAGTGGGATTTGTGTACTGATCATTACCACCAAGTATCATCAAGATTGGGTGAAAAAATATTTGATGCTATTTCGGAAACATCATCATTTCTTGGAAGCTTGGCAACCCCTCTCAATGAAAGTGCTTTTCCACAGTCTCTGCTTAAGGCTACTTGAAGCGGAAACAAATCATAGAGACAAAACTGAGAACTCCTTTATTTTGTCAAGTTTCAAAGAGTTACTACAAACCATGTTGGATTTAGAGTTCCAAATTCATCTATCTATATAGGAGAGAACAGAGTGAAAAACAAAAATAAAAACTGCTACTGTAGACGAACGCTTCAACCTGGAAGAACAAAATTTGGTGAGCCAACTGGGATTTGTGTATTGATCATTACCACCAAGTACCATCAACATTGGGTTAAAAAAATATTTGCTGGTATTTCGGAAACTCTTTATTTCTTAGAAGCTTGGCAACCCCTCTCAATGAAAGTGCTTTTCCACAGTCTGTTCCTAGGGGTACTTGAAGAGGAAACAAATCATAGAGACAAAACTGAGATCTCCTTAATTTTGTCAAGTTTCAAAGAGCTAATACAAACCATGTTGGATTTAGAGTTCCATATTCATCTATCTATATAGAACGGAGTAAAACCTAAAAAGAAAAACTGCAACTGTAGATGAATGCTTCAACCTAGAAGAACAGAATTTGGTGAGCCAAGAGGGATTTGTGTACTTGTCCTTACCACCAAGTATCATCAAGATTGGGTGAAAAAATATTTGCTGGTATTTCGGAAACTTGTAATTTCTTGGAAGCTTGGCAACCCCTCTCAATGAAAGTGCTTTTCCACCGTCTGTGCCTAGGGCTAACTGAAGAGGAAACAAACCATAGAGACAAAACTGAGAACTCCATTCTTTTGCAAAGTTTCAAAGAGCTACTACAAACCATGTTGATTTAGAGTTCCAAATTCATCTATCTATATAGGAGAGAACAGAGTGAAAAATAAAAATAAAAACTGCTACTGTAAACGAACATTTCAACCTAGAAGAACAAAATTTGGTGAGCCAAGTGGGATTTGTGTACTTGTCTTTACCACCAAGTATCATCAAGATTGGGTGAAAAAATATTTGCTGGTATTTCGGAAACTCGTTATTTCTTAGAAGCTGGAAACCCCTCTCAATGAAAGTGCTTTTCCACAGTCTGTGCCTAGGGCTACTTGAAGAGGAAACAAACCGTAGAGACAAAACTGAGAACTCCTTTTTTTTGTCAAGTTTCGAAGAGCCACTGCAAACTATGTTGGTTTTAGAGTTCCAAATTCATCTATCTATATAGCAGAGAACAGAGTAAAACCTAAACCTAAAAACTGCTACATAGACGAACGTTTCAACCTCGAAGAACAAAATTTGGTGAGCCAAGTGGGATTTGTGTAGTGATCATTACCACCAAGTATCATCAACAATGGGTGAAGAAAATATTTTCGGAAACTCGTAATTCCTTGGAAGCTTGGCAACCCCTCTCAATGAAAGTTCTTTTCCACAGTCAGTGCCTAGGGCTACTTAAAGAGGAAACAATCCATAGAGACAAAATTGAGACCTCCTTTATTTTGTCAAGTTTCAAAGAGCTACTACAAACCATGTTGGATTTAGAGTTCCAAATTCATCTATCTATATAGGAGAGAACATAGTAAAACCTAAAAATAAAAACTGCTACTGTAGACGAATGCTTCAACCTAGAAGAACAGAATTTGGTGAGCCATGTGGGATTTGTGTACTTGTCCTTACCACCAAGTATCATCAAGTTTGGATGAAAAAATATTTGCTGGTATTTCGGACACTCGTTATTTCTTAGAAGCTTGGCAACCCCTCTTAATGAAAGTGCTTTTCCACAGTCTGTGCCAGGGCTACTTGAAGAGGAAACAAACCATAGAGACAAAACTGAGAACTCCTTTATTTTGTCAAGTTTCAAAGAGCTATACAAACCATGTTGGATTTATAGTCCAAATTCATCTATCTATATAGGAGAGAACAGAGTGAAACCTAAAAATAAAAATTGCTACTGAAAACGAACGCATCAACCTAGAAGAACAAAATTTGGTGAGCCAAGTGGGTTTTGTGTACTGATCATTACCACCAAGTATCATCAACATTGGGTGAAAAACTATTTGCTGGTATTTCGGAAACTCGTTATTTCTTAGAAGCTTGGCAACCCCTCCCAATGAAAGTGCTTTTCCACCGTCGGTGCCTATGGCTAATTGAAGAGGAAACAAACCACAGAGACAAAACTGAGAACTTTTTTCTTTTGCAAAGTTTAAAAGAGCTACTACAAATGATGTTGGATTTAGAGTTCCAAATTCATCTACCTCTATAGCAGAGAACAGAGTGAAACCTAAATATAAAAACTGCTACTATAGATGAATGCTTCAACCTAGAAGAACAAAATTTGGTGAGCCAAGTGGGATTTGTGTACTGATCATTACCACCAAGTATCATCAAGATTGGGTGAAAAAATATTTGCTGCTATTTCGGTAACCTCGTAATTTCTTGGAAGCTTGGCAACCCTTCTCAATGAAAGTGCTTTTCCACAGTCTCTGCTTTAGGCTACTTGAAGCGGAAACAAATCATAGAGACAAAACTGAGAACTCCTTTATTTTGTCAAGTTTCAAAGAGCTACTACAAACCATGTTGGATTTAGAGTTCCAAATTCATCTATCTATAGAGGAGAGAACAGAGTGAAAAATAAAAATAAAAACTGCTACTGTAAACGAACGCTTCAATCTAGAAGAACAAAATTTGGTGAGCCAAGTGGGATTTGTGGACTTGTCATACCACCACGTATCATCAAGATTGGGTGAAAAAATATTTGATGGTATTTCGGAAACTCGTAATTTCTTGGAAGCTTGGCAACCCCTTTCAATGAAAGTGCTTTTCCACGGTCTGTGCCTAGGGCTACATGAAGAGGAAACAAACCTTAGAGACAAAACTGAGAACTCCTTTATTTTGTCAAGTTTCAAAAAGCCACTACAAACCATGTTGGATTTAGAGTTCCAAATCCATCTATCTACATAGGAGAGAACAGAGTGAAAAATAAAAATAAAAACTGCTACTGAAAACGAACGCATCAACCTAGAAGAACAAAATTTGGTGAGTCTTCTGGGATTTGTGTACCAATCATTATCACCAAGTATCATCAACATTGGGTGAAAAAATTTTTGCTGGTATTTCGGAAAATGGTAATTTCTTGGTAGCTTGGCAACCCCTCTCAATGAAAGTGCTTTTCCACCGTCTGTGCCTATGGCTACTTGAAGAGGAAACAAACCATAGAGACAAAACTGAGAAGTCCTTTCTTTTGCAAAGTTTCAAAGAGCCACTACAAACCATGTCGGATTTAGAGTTTCAAATTCATCTATCTATATAGGAGAGAACAGAGTGAAATCTAAAAATAAAAACTGCTACTGTAAACGAACGCTTCAACCTAGAAGAACAAAATTTGGTGAGCCAAGTGGGATTCGTGGACTTGTCATTACCACCACGTATCATCAAGATTGGGTGAAAATATATTTGCTGGTAATTCGGAAACTCGTTATTTCTTAGAAGCTTGGCAACCCCACTCAATGAAATTGCTTTTCCACAGTCAGTTCCTATGACAACTTGAAGAGGAAACAAAATATAGAAACAAAACTGAGAACTCCTTTATTTTGTCAAGTGCCAAAGAGCTACTACAAACCATGTTGGATTTAGAGATCCAAATTCATCTATCTATATAGGAGAGAACAGATTGAAACCTAAATATAAAAACTGCTACGGTAGATGAATGCTTCAATCTATAAGAACAAAATTTGGTGAGCCAAGTGGGTTTTGTGTACTGATCATTACCACCAAGTATCATCAACATTGGGTGAAAAACTATTTGCTGGTATTTCGGAAACTCGTTATTTCTTAGAAGCTTGGCAACCCCTCTCAATGAAAGTGCTTTTCCACCGTCGGTGCCTATGGCTAATTGAAGAGGAAACAAACCACAGAGACAAAACTGAGAACTCCTTTCTTTTGCAAAGTTTCAAAGAGCTACTACAAATGATGTTGGATTTAGAGTTCCAAATTCATCTACCTATATAGCAGAGAAAAGAGTGAAACCTAAATATAAAAACTGCTACTGTAGATGAACGCTTCAACCTACAAGAACAAAATTTGGTGAGCCAAGTGGGATTTGTGTACTGATCATTACCACCAAGTATCATCAAGATTGGGTGAAAAAATATTTGATGCT
Organism: Callospermophilus lateralis; assembly: GCF_048772815.1. Lineage (NCBI taxonomy): Eukaryota > Metazoa > Chordata > Mammalia > Rodentia > Sciuridae > Callospermophilus > Callospermophilus lateralis. The sequence continues at coordinate 22,434 of NW_027516307.1, forward strand.
ATTTCGGAAACATCGTCATTTCTTGGAAGCTTGGCAACCCCTCTCAATGAAAGTGCTTTTCCACAGTCTCTGCTTAAGGCTACTTGAAGCGGAAACAAATCATAGAGACAAAACTGAGAACTCCTTTATTTTGTCAAGTTTCAAAGAGTTACTACAAACCATGTTGGATTTAGAGTTCCAAATTCATCTATCTATATAGGAGAGAACAGAGTGAAAAACAAAAATAAAAACTGCTACTGTAGACGAACGCTTCAACCTGGAAGAACAAAATTTGGTGAGCCAACTGGGATTTGTGTATTGATCATTACCACCAAGTACCATCAACATTGGGTTAAAAAAATATTTGCTGGTATTTCGGAAACTCTTTATTTCTTAGAAGCTTGGCAACCCCTCTCAATGAAAGTGCTTTTCCACAGTCTGTTCCTAGGGGTACTTGAAGAGGAAACAAATCATAGAGACAAAACTGAGATCTCCTTAATTTTGTCAAGTTTCAAAGAGCTAATACAAACCATGTTGGATTTAGAGTTCCATATTCATCTATCTATATAGAACGGAGTAAAACCTAAAAAGAAAAACTGCAACTGTAGATGAATGCTTCAACCTAGAAGAACAGAATTTGGTGAGCCAAGAGGGATTTGTGTACTTGTCCTTACCACCAAGTATCATCAAGATTGGGTGAAAAAATATTTGCTGGTATTTCGGAAACTTGTAATTTCTTGGAAGCTTGGCAACCCCTCTCAATGAAAGTGCTTTTCCACCGTCTGTGCCTAGGGCTAACTGAAGAGGAAACAAACCATAGAGACAAAACTGAGAACTCCATTCTTTTGCAAAGTTTCAAAGAGCTACTACAAACCATGTTGATTTAGAGTTCCAAATTCATCTATCTATATAGGAGAGAACAGAGTGAAAAATAAAAATAAAAACTGCTACTGTAAACGAACATTTCAACCTAGAAGAACAAAATTTGGTGAGCCAAGTGGGATTTGTGTACTTGTCTTTACCACCAAGTATCATCAAGATTGGGTGAAAAATATTTGCTGGTATTTCGGAAACTCGTTATTTCTTAGAAGCTGGAAACCCCTCTCAATGAAAGTGCTTTTCCACAGTCTGTGCCTAGGGCTACTTGAAGAGGAAACAAACCGTAGAGACAAAAATGAGAACTCCTTTTTTTTGTCAAGTTTCGAAGAGCCACTGCAAACTATGTTGGATTTAGAGTTCCAAATTCATCTATCTATATAGCAGAGAACAGAGTAAAACCTAAACCTAAAAACTGCTACATAGACGAACGTTTCAACCTCGAAGAACAAAATTTGGTGAGCCAAGTGGGATTTGTGTAGTGATCATTACCACCAAGTATCATCAACAATGGGTGAAGAAAATATTTGCTGGTATTTCGGAAACTCGTAATTCCTTGGAAGCTTGGCAACCCCTCTCAATGAAAGTTCTTTTCCACAGTCAGTGCCTAGGGCTACTTAAAGAGGAAACAATCCATAGAGACAAAATTGAGACCTCCTTTATTTTGTCAAGTTTCAAAGAGCTACTACAAACCATGTTGGATTTAGAGTTCCAAATTCATCTATCTATATAGGAGAGAACATAGTAAAACCTAAAAATAAAAACTGCTACTGTAGACGAATGCTTCAACCTAGAAGAACAGAATTTGGTGAGCCATGTGGGATTTATGTACTTGTCCTTACCACCAAGTATCATCAAGTTTGGATGAAAAAATATTTGCTGGTATTTTGGACACTCGTTATTTCTTAGAAGCTTGGCAACCCCTCTTAATGAAAGTGCTTTTCCACAGTCTGTGCCAGGGCTACTTGAAGAGGAAACAAACCATAGAGACAAAACTGAGAACTCCTTTATTTTGTCAAGTTTCAAAGAGCTATACAAACCATGTTGGATTTATAGTCCAAATTCATCTATCTATATAGGAGAGAACAGAGTGAAACCTAAAAATAAAAATTGCTACTGAAAACGAACGCATCAACCTAGAAGAACAAAATTTGGTGAGCCAAGTGGGTTTTGTGTACTGATCATTACCACCAAGTATCATCAACATTGGGTGAAAAACTATTTGCTGGTATTTCGGAAACTCGTTATTTCTTAGAAGCTTGGCAACCCCTCCCAATGAAAGTGCTTTTCCACCGTCGGTGCCTATGGCTAATTGAAGAGGAAACAAACCACAGAGACAAAACTGAGAACTTTTTTCTTTTGCAAAGTTTAAAAGAGCTACTACAAATGATGTTGGATTTAGAGTTCCAAATTCATCTACCTCTATAGCAGAGAACAGAGTGAAACCTAAATATAAAAACTGCTACTATAGATGAACGCTTCAACCTAGAAGAACAAAATTTGGTGAGCCAAGTGGGATTTGTGTACTGATCATTACCACCAAGTATCATCAAGATTGGGTGAAAAAATATTTGCTGCTATTTCGGAAACCTCGTAATTTCTTGGAAGCTTGGCAACCCCTCTCAATGAAAGTGCTTTTCCACAGTCTCTGCTTTAGGCTACTTGAAGCGGAAACAAATCATAGAGACAAAACTGAGAACTCCTTTATTTTGTCAAGTTTCAAAGAGCTACTACAAACCATGTTGGATTTAGAGTTCCAAATTCATCTATCTATATAGGAGAGAACAGAGTGAAAAATAAAAATAAAAACTGCTACTGTAAACGAACGCTTCAACCTAGAAGAACAAAATTTGGTGAGCCAAGTGGGATTTGTGGACTTGTCATACCACCACGTATCATCAAGATTGGGTGAAAAAATATTTGATGGTATTTCGGAAACTCGTAATTTCTTGGAAGCTTGGCAACCCCTTTCAATGAAAGTGCTTTTCCACGGTCTGTGCCTAGGGCTACATGAAGAGGAAACAAACCTTAGAGACAAAACTGAGAACTCCTTTATTTTGTCAAGTTTCAAAAAGCCACTACAAACCATGTTGGATTTAGAGTTCCAAATTCATCTATCTATATAAGAGAGAACAGAGTATAACCTAAAAATAAAAACTGCTACTGTAGACGAATGCTTCAACCTAGAGGAACAGAATTTGGTGAGCCATGTGGGATTTGTGTACTTGTCCTTACCACCAAGTATCATCAAGTTTGGGTGAAAGAATATTTGCTGGTATTTCGGAAACTCGTTATTTCTTAGAAGCTTGGCAACCCCTCTCAATGAAAGTGCTTTTCCACAGTCTGTGCCAGGGCTACTTGAAGAGGAAACAAACCATAGAGACAAAATTGAGAACTCCTTTATTTTGTCAAGTTTCAAAGAGCTACTACAAACCATGTTGGATTTATAGTCCAAATTCATCTATCTATATAGGAAAGAACAGAGTGAAACTTAAAAATAAAAATTGCTACTGAAAACGAACGCATCAATCTAGAAGAACAAAATTTGGTGAGTCAAGTGGGATTTGTGTACCGATCATTACCACCAAGTATCATCAAGATTGGGTGAAAAAATATTTGCTGGTAATTCGGAAACTCGTTATTTCTTGGAAGCTTGGCAACACCTCTCAATGAAATTGCTTTTCCACAGTCTGTGCCTAGGACTACTTGAAGAGGAAACAAACCATAGAAACAAAACTGAGAACTCCTTTATTTTGTCAAGTGTCAAAGAGCTACTACAAACCATGTTGGATTTAGAGTTCCAAATTCATCTATCTATATAGGAGAGACAAGAGTGAAACCAAAATATAAAAACTGCTACGGTAGACGAACGCTTCAATCTAGAAGAACAAAATTTGGTGAGCCAAGTGGGTTTTGTGTACTGATCATTACCACCAAGTATCATCAACATTGGGTGAAAAACTATTTGCTGGTAATTCGGAAACTCGTTATTTCTTGGAAGCTTGGCAACCCCTCTCAATGAAAGTGCTTTTCCACAGTCTGTGCCTAGGACTACTTGAAGAGGAAACAAACCATAGAAACAAAACTGAGAACTCCTTTATTTTGTCAAGTGTCAAAGAGCTACTACAAACCATGTTGGATTTAGAGTTCCAAATTCATCTATCTCTATAGGAGAGACAAAAGTGAAACCAAAATATAAAAACTGCTACGGTAGACGAACGCTTCAATCTAGAAGTTCAAAATTTGGTGAGCCAAGTGGGTTTTGTGTACTGATCATTACCACCAAGTATCATCAACATTGGGTGAAAAACTATTTGCTGGTATTTCGGAAACTCGTTATTTCTTAGAAGCTTGGCAACCCCTCTCAATGAAAGTGCTTTTCCACCATCGGTGCCTAGGGCTAATTGAAGAGGAAACAAACCACAGAGACAAAACTGAGAACTCCTTTCTTTTGCAAAGTTTAAAAGAGCTACTACAAATGATGTTGGATTTAGAGTTCCAAATTCATCTACCTATATAGCAGAGAACAGAGTGAAATCTAAATATAAAAACTGCTACTATAGATGAACGCTTCAACCTAGAAGAACAAAATTTGGTGAGCCAAGTGGGATTTGTGTACTGATCATTACCACCAAGTATCATCAAGATTGGGTGAAAAAATATTTGATGGTATTTCGGAAAATCGTAATTTCTTGGAAGCTTTGCAACCCCTCTCAATGAAAGTGCTTTTCCACCGTCTGTGCCTAGGGCTACATGAAGAGGAAACAAACCTTAGAGACAAAACTGAGAACTCCTTTATTTTGTCAAGTTTCAAAGAGCTACTACAAACCATGTTGGATTTAGAGTTCCAAATTCATCTATCTATATAGGAGAGAACAGAGTGAAAAATAAAAATAAAAACTGCTACTGTAAACGAACGCTTCAACCTAGAAGAACAAAATTTGGTGAGCCAAGTGGGATTTGTGGACTTGTCATACCACCACGTATCATCAAGATTGGGTGAAAAAATATTTGATGGTATTTCGGAAACTCGTAATTTCTTGGAAGCTTGGCAACCCCTTTCAATGAAAGTGCTTTTCCACGGACTGTGCCTAGGGCTACATGAAGAGGAAACAAACCTTAGAGACAAACCTGAGAACTCCTTTATTTTGTCAAGTTTCAAAAAGCCACTACAAACCATGTTGGATTTAGAGTTCCAAATTCATCTATCTATATAAGAGAGAACAGAGTATAACCTAAAAATAAAAACTGCTACTGTAGACGAATGCTTCAACCTAGAGGAACAGAATTTGGTGAGCCATGTGGGATTTGTGTACTTGTCCTTACCACCAAGTATCATCAAGTTTGGGTGAAATTATATTTGCTGGTATTTCGGAAACTCATTATTTCTTAGAAGCTTGGCAACCCCTCTCAATGAAAGTGCTTTTCCACAGTCTGTGCCAGGGCTACGTGAAGAGGAAACAAACCATAGAGACAAAATTGAGAACTCTTTTATTTTGTCAAGTTTCAAAGAGCTACTACAAACCATGTTGGATTTATAGTCCAAATTCATCTATCTATATAGGAAAGAACAGAGTGAAACTTAAAAATAAAAATTGCTACTGAAAACAAACGCATCAATCTAGAAGAACAAAATTTGGTGAGTCAAGTGGGATTTGTGTACCGATCATTACCACCAAGTATCATCAAGATTGGGTGAAAAAATATTTGCTGGTAATTCGGAAACTCGTTATTTCTTGGAAGCTTGGCAACACCTCTCAATGAAATTGCTTTTCCACAGTCTGTGCCTAGGACTACTTGAAGAGGAAACAAACCATAGAAACAAAACTGAGAACTCCTTTATTTTGTCAAGTGTCAAAGAGCTACTACAAACCATGTTGGATTTAGAGTTCCAAATTCATCTATCTACATAGGAGAGAACAGAGTGAAAAACAAAAATAAAAACTGCTACTGTAGACGAACGCTTCAACCTGGAAGAACAAAATTTGGTGAGCCAACTGGGATTTCTGTATTGATCATTACCACCAAGTACCATCAACATTGGGTTAAAAAAATATTTGCTGGTATTTCGGAAACTCTTTATTTCTTAGAAGCTTGGCAACCCCTCTCAATGAAAGTGCTTTTCCACAGTCTGTTCCTAGGGGTACTTGAAGAGGAAACAAATCATAGAGACAAAACTGAGAACTCCTTAATTTTGTCAAGTTTCAAAGAGCTAATACAAACCATGTTGGATTTAGAGTTCCAAATTCATCTATCTATATAAGAGAGAACAGAGTATAACCTAAAAATAAAAACTGCTACTGTAGACGAATGCTTCAACCTAGAGGAAGAGAATTTGGTGAGCCATGTGGGATTTGTGTACTTGTCCTTACCACCAAGTATCATCAAGTTTGGGTGAAAGAATATTTGCTGGTATTTCGGAAACTCGTTATTTCTTAGAAGCTTGGCAACCCCTCTCAATGAAAGTGCTTTTCCACAGTCTGTGCCAGGGCTACTTGAAGAGGAAACAAACCATAGAGACAAAATTGAGAACTCCTTTATTTTGTCAAGTTTCAAAGAGCTACTACAAACCATGTTGGATTTATAGTCCAAATTCATCTATCTATATAGGAAAGAACAGAGTGAAACTTAAAAATAAAAATGGCTACTGAAAACGAACGCATCAATCTAGAAGAACAAAATTTGGTGAGTCAAGTGGGATTTGTGTACCGATCATTACCACCAAGTATCATCAAGATTGGGTGAAAAAATATTTGCTGGTAATTCGGAAACTCGTTATTTCTTGGAAGCTTGGCAACACCTCTCAATGAAATTGCTTTTCCACAGTCTGTGCCTAGGACTACTTGAAGAGGAAACAAACCATAGAAACAAAACTGAGAACTCCTTTATTTTGTCAAGTGTCAAAGAGCTACTACAAACCATGTTGGATTTAGAGTTCCAAATTCATCTATCTATATAGGAGAGACAAGAGTGAAACCAAAATATAAAAACTGCTACGGTAGACGAACGCTTCAATCTAGAAGAACAAAATTTGGTGAGCCAAGTGGGTTTTGTGTACTGATCATTACCACCAAGTATCATCAACATTGGGTGAAAAACTATTTGCTGGTAATTCGGAAACTCGTTATTTCTTGGAAGCTTGGCAACCCCTCTCAATGAAAGTGCTTTTCCACAGTCTGTGCCTAGGACTACTTGAAGAGGAAACAAACCATAGAAACAAAACTGAGAACTCCTTTATTTTGTCAAGTGTCAAATAGCTACTACAAACCATGTTGGATTTAGAGTTCCAAATTCATCTATCTCTATAGCAGAGACAAAAGTGAAACCAAAATATAAAAACTGCTACGGTAGACGAACGCTTCAATCTAGAAGTTCAAAATTTGGTGAGCCAAGTGGGTTTTGTGTACTGATCATTACCACCAAGTATCATCAACATTGGGTGAAAAACTATTTGCTGGTATTTCGGAAACTCGTTATTTCTTAGAAGCTTGGCAACCCCTCTCAATGAAAGTGCTTTTCCACCATCGGTGCCTAGGGCTAATTGAAGAGGAAACAAACCACAGAGACAAAACTGAGAACTCCTTTCTTTTGCAAAGTTTAAAAGAGCTACTACAAATGATGTTGGATTTAGAGTTCCAAATTCATCTACCTATATAGCAGAGAACAGAGTGAAATCTAAATATAAAAACTGCTACTATAGATGAACGCTTCAACCTAGAAGAACAAAATTTGGTGAGCCAAGTGGGATTTGTGTACTGATCATTACCACCAAGTATCATCAAGATTGGGTGAAAAAATCTTTGATGGTATTTCGGAAAATCGTAATTTCTTGGAAGCTTTGCAACCCCTCTCAATGAAAGTGCTTTTCCACCGTCTGTGCCTAGGGCTACATGAAGAGGAAACAAACCTTAGAGACAAAACTGAGAACTCCTTTATTTTGTCAAGTTTCAAAGAGCTACTACAAACCATGTTGGATTTAGAGTTCCAAATTCATCTATCTATATAGGAGAGAACAGAGTGAAAAATAAAAATAAAAACTGCTACTGTAAACGAACGCTTCAACCTAGAAGAACAAAATTTGGTGAGCCAAGTGGGATTTGTGGACTTGTCATACCACCACGTATCATCAAGATTGGGTGAAAAAATATTTGATGGTATTTCGGAAAATCGTAATTTCTTGGAAGCTTGGCAACCCCTTTCAATGAAAGTGCTTTTCCACGGACTGTGCCTAGGGCTACATGAAGAGGAAACAAACCTTAGAGACAAAACTGAGAACTCCTTTATTTTGTCAAGTTTCAAAAAGCCACTACAAACCATGTTGGATTTAGAGTTCCAAATTCATCTATCTATATAAGAGAGAACAGAGTATAACCTAAAAATAAAAACTGCTACTGTAGACGAATGCTTCAACCTAGAGGAACAGAATTTGGTGAGCCATGTGGGATTTGTGTACTTGTCCTTACCACCAAGTATCATCAAGTTTGGGTGAAATTATATTTGCTGGTATTTCGGAAACTCATTATTTCTTAGAAGCTTGGCAACCCCTCTCAATGAAATTGCTTTTCCACAGTCTGTGCCAGGGCTACGTGAAGAGGAAACAAACCATAGAGACAAAATTGAGAACTCTTTTATTTTGTCAAGTTTCAAAGAGCTACTACAAACCATGTTGGATTTATAGTCCAAATTCATCTATCTATATAGGAAAGAACAGAGTGAAACTTAAAAATAAAAATTGCTACTGAAAACAAACGCATCAATCTAGAAGAACAAAATTTGGTGAGTCAAGTGGGATTTGTGTACCGATCATTACCACCAAGTATCATCAAGATTGGGTGAAAAAATATTTGCTGGTAATTCGGAAACTCGTTATTTCTTGGAAGCTTGGCAACACCTCTCAATGAAATTGCTTTTCCACAGTCTGTGCCTAGGACTACTTGAAGAGGAAACAAACCATAGAAACAAAACTGAGAACTCCTTTATTTTGTCAAGTGTCAAAGAGCTACTACAAACCATGTTGGATTTAGAGTTCCAAATTCATCCATCTACATAGGAGAGAACAGAGTGAAAAATAAAAATAAAAACTGCTACTGTAAACGAACGCTTCAACCTAGAAGAACAAAATTTGGTGAGCCAAGTGGGGTTTGTGGACTTGTCATTACCACCACGTATCATCTAGATTGGGTGAAAATATATTTGCTGGTATTTCGGAAACTCGTAATTTCTTGGAAGCTTGGCAACCCCTCTCAATGAAAGTGCTTTTCCACCGTCTGTGCCTAGGGCTACATGAAGAGGAAACAAACCATAGAGACAAAACTGAGAACTCCTTTATTTTTTCAAGTTTCAAAAAGCCACTACAAACCATGTTGGATTTAGAGTTCCAAATTCATCTATCTATATAGCAGAGAACAGAGTGAAACTTAAAAATAAAAACTGCTACGGAAAACGAACGCATCAACCTAGAAGAACAAAATTTGGTGAGTCTTGTGGGATTTGTGTACCAATCATTATCACCAAGTATCATCAACATTGGGTGAAAAAATTTTTGCTGGTATTTCAGAAAATGGTAATTTCTTGGAAGCTTGGCAACCCCTCTCAATGAAAGTGCTTTTCCACCGTCTGTGCCTATGGCTACTTGAAGAGGAAACAAACCATAGAGACAAAACTGAGAAGTCCTTTCTTTTGCAAAGTTTCAAAGAGCCACTACAAACCATGTTGGATTTAGAGTTTCAAATTCATCTATCTATATAGGAGAGAACAGAGTGAAATCTAAAAATAAAAACTGCTACTGTAAACGAACGCTTCAACCTAGAAGAACAAAATTTGGTGAGCCAAGTGGGATTTGTGGACTTGTCATTACCACCACGTATCATCAAGATTGGGTGAAAATATATTTGCTGGTAATTCGGAAACTCGTTATTTCTTAGAAGCTTGGCAACCCCACTCAATGAAATTGCTTTTCCACAGTCAGTTCCTATGACAACTTGAAGAGGAAACAAAATATAGAAACAAAACTGAGAACTCCTTTATTTTGTCAAGTGCCAAAGAGCTACTACAAACCATGTTGGATTTAGAGTTCCAAATTCATCTATCTATATAAGAGAGAACAGATTGAAACCTAAATATAAAAACTGCTACGGTAGATGAATGCTTCAATCTATAAGAACAAAATTTGGTGAGCCAAGTGGGTTTTGTGTACTGATCATTACCACCAAGTATCATCAACATTGGGTGAAAAACTATTTGCTGGTATTTCGGAAACTCGTTATTTCTTAGAAGCTTGGCAACCCCTCTCAATGAAAGTGCTTTTCCACCGTCGGTGCCTATGGCTAATTGAAGAGGAAACAAACCACAGAGACAAAACTGAGAACTCCTTTCTTTTGCAAAGTTTCAAAGAGCTACTACAAATGATGTTGGATTTAGAGTTCCAAATTCATCTACCTATATAGCAGAGAAAAGAGTGAAACCTAAATATAAAAACTGCTACTGTAGATGAACGCTTCAACCTACAAGAACAAAATTTGGTGAGCCAAGTGGGATTTGTGTACTGATCATTACCACCAAGTATCATCAAGATTGGGTGAAAAAATATTTGATGCTATTTCGGAAACATCGTCATTTCTTGGAAGCTTGGCAACCCCTCTCAATGAAAGTGCTTTTCCACAGTCTCTGCTTAAGGCTACTTGAAGCGGAAACAAATCATAGAGACAAAACTGAGAACTCCTTTATTTTGTCAAGTTTCAAAGAGTTACTACAAACCATGTTGGATTTAGAGTTCCAAATTCATCTATCTATATAGGAGAGAACAGAGTGAAAAACAAAAATAAAAACTGCTACTGTAGACGAACGCTTCAACCTGGAAGAACAAAATTTGGTGAGCCAACTGGGATTTGTGTATTGATCATTACCACCAAGTACCATCAACATTGGGTTAAAAAAATATTTGCTGGTATTTCGGAAACTCTTTATTTCTTAGAAGCTTGGCAACCCCTCTCAATGAAAGTGCTTTTCCACAGTCTGTTCCTAGGGGTACTTGAAGAGGAAACAAATCATAGAGACAAAACTGAGAACTCCTTAATTTTGTCAAGTTTCAAAGAGCTAATACAAACCATGTTGGATTTAGAGTTCCATATTCATCTATCTATATAGAACGGAGTAAAACCTAAAAAGAAAAACTGCAACTGTAGATGAATGCTTCAACCTAGAAGAACAGAATTTGGTGAGCCAAGAGGGATTTGTGTACTTGTCCTTACCACCAAGTATCATCAAGATTGGGTGAAAAAATATTTGCTGGTATTACGGAAACTGGTAATTTCTTGGAAGCTTGGCAACCCCTCTCAATGAAAGTGCTTTTCCACCGTCTGTGCCTAGGGCTTACTGAAGAGGAAACAAACCATAGAGACAAAACTGAGAACTCCATTCTTTTGCAAAGTTTCAAAGAGCTACTACAAACCATGTTGATTTAGAGTTCCAAATTCATCTATCTATATAGGAGAGAACAGAGTGAAAAATAAAAATAAAAACTGCTACTGTAAACGAACATTTCAACCTAGAAGAACAAAATTTGGTGAGCCAAGTGGGATTTGTGTACTTGTCTTTACCCCCAAGTATCATCAAGTTAGGGTGAAAAAATATTTGCTGGTATTTCGGAAACTCGTTATTTCTTAGAAGCTGGAAACCCCTCTCAATGAAAGTGCTTTTCCACAGTCTGTGCCTAGGGCTACTTGAAGAGGAAACAAACCGTAGAGACAAAACTGAGAACTCCTTTTTTTTGTCAAGTTTTGAAGAGCCACTGCAAACTATGTTGGATTTAGAGTTCCAAATTCATCTATCTATATAGAAGAGAACAGAGTAAAACCTAAACCTAAAAACTGCTACATAGACGAACGTTTCAACCTCGAAGAACAAAATTTGGTGAGCCAAGTGGGATTTTTGTAGTGATCATTACCACCAAGTATCATCAACAATGGGTGAAGAAAATATTTGCTGGTATTTCGGAAACTCGTAATTCCTTGGAAGCTTGGCAACCCCTCTCAATGAAAGTTCTGTTCCACAGTCAGTGCCTAGGGCTACTTAAAGAGGAAACAATCCATAGAGACAAAATTGAGACCTCCTTTATTTGTCAAGTTTCAAAGAGCTACTACAAACCATGTTGGATTTAGAGTTCCAAATTCATCTATCTATATAGGAGAGAACATAGTAAAACCTAAAAATAAAAACTGCTACTGTAGACGAATGCTTCAACCTAGAAGAACAGAATTTGGTGAGCCATGTGGAATTTGTGTACTTGTCCTTACCACCAAGTATCATCAAGTTTGGATGAAAAAATATTTGCTGGTATTTCGGACACTCGTTATTTCTTAGAAGCTTGGCAACCCCTCTTAATGAAAGTGCTTTTCCACAGTCTGTGCCAGGGCTACTTGAAGAGGAAACAAACCATAGAGACAAAACTGAGAACTCCTTTATTTTGTCAAGTTTCAAAGAGCTATACAAACCATGTTGGATTTATAGTCCAAATTCATCTATCTATATAGGAGAGAACACAGTGAAACCTAAAAATAAAAATTGCTACTGAAAACGAACGCATCAACCTAGAAGAACAAAATTTGGTGAGCCAAGTGGGTTTTGTGTACTGATCATTACCACCAAGTATCATCAACATTGGGTGAAAAACTATTTGCTGGTATTTCGGAAACTCGTTATTTCTTAGAAGCTTGGCAACCCCTCCCAATGAAAGTGCTTTTCCACCATCGGTGCCTAGGGCTAATTGAAGAGGAAACAAACCACAGAGACAAAACTGAGAACTTTTTTCTTTTGCAAAGTTTAAAAGAGCTACTACAAATGATGTTGGATTTAGAGTTCCAAATTCATCTACCTCTATAGCAGAGAACAGAGTGAAACCTAAACATAAAAACTGCTACTATAGATGAACGCTTCAACCTAGAAGAACAAAATTTGGTGAGCCAAGTGGGATTTGTGTACTGATCATTACCACCAAGTATCATCAAGATTGGGTGAAAAAATATTTGCTGCTATTTCGGAAACCTCGTAATTTCTTGGAAGCTTGGCAACCCCTCTCAATGAAAGTGCTTTTCCACAGTCTCTGCTTTAGGCTACTTGAAGCGGAAACAAATCATAGAGACAAAACTGAGAACTCCTTTATCTTGTCAAGTTTCAAAGAGCTACTACAAACCGTGTTGGATTTAGAGTTCCAAATTCATCTATCTATATAGGAGAGAACAGAGTGAAAAATAAAAATAAAAACTGCTACTGTAAACGAACGCTTCAACCTAGAGGAACAGAATTTGGTGAGCCATATGGGATTTGTGTACTTGTCCTTACCACCAAGTATCATCAAGTTTGGGTGAAAGAATATTTGCTGGTATTTCGGAAACTCGTTATTTCTTAGAAGCTTGGCAACCCCTCTCAATGAAAGTGCTATTCCACAGTCTGTGCCAGGGCTACTTGAAGAGGAAACAAACCATAGAGACAAAATTGAGAACTCCTTTATTTTGTCAAGTTTCAAAGAGCTACTACAAACCATGTTGGATTTATAGTCCAAATTCATCTATCTATATAGGAAAGAACAGAGTGAAACTTAAAAATAAAAATTGCTACTGAAAACGAACTCATCAATCTAGAAGAACAAAATTTGGTGAGTCAATTGGGATTTGTGTACCGATCATTACCACCAAGTATCATGAAGATTGGGTGAAAAAATATTTGCTGGTAATTCGGAAACTCGTTATTTCTTGGAAGCTTGGCAACACCTCTCAATGAAATTGCTTTTCCACAGTCTGTGCCTAGGACTACTTGAAGAGGAAACAAACCATAGAAACAAAACTGAGAACTCCTTTATTTTGTCAAGTGTCAAAGAGCTACTACAAACCATGTTGGATTTAGAGTTCCAAATTCATCTATCTATATAGGAGAGACAAGAGTGAAACCAAAATATAAAAACTGCTACGGTAGACGAACGCTTCAATCTAGAAGAATAAAATGTGGTGAGCCAAGTGGGATTTGTCGACTTGTCATTACCACCACGTATCATCTAGATTGGGTGAAAATATATTTGCTGGTATTTCGGAAACTCGTAATTTCTTGGAAGCTTGGCAAACCCTCTCAATGAAAGTGCTTTTCCACCGTCTGTGCCTAGGGCTACATGAAGAGGAAACAAAGCATAGAGACAAAACTGAGAACTCCTTTATTTTTTCAAGTTTCAAAAAGCCACTACAAACCATGTTGGATTTAGAGTTCCAAATTCATCTATCTATATAGCAGAGAACAGAGTGAAACTTAAACATAAAAACTGCTACTGAAAACGAACGCATCAACCTAGAAGAACAAAATTTGGTGAGTCTTGTGGGATTTGTGTACCAATCATTATCACCAAGTATCATCAACATTGGGTGAAAAAATATTTGCTGGTATTTCGGAAAATGGTAATTTCTTGGAAGCTTGGCAACCCCTCTCAATGAAAGTGCTTTTCCACCGTCTGTGCCTATGGCTACTTGAAGAGGAAACAAACCATAGAGACAAAACTGAGAAGTCCTTTCTTTTGCAAAATTTCAAAGAGCCTCTACAAACCATGTTGGATTTAGAGTTTCAAATTCATCTATCTATATAGGAGAGAACAGAGTGAAATCTAAAAATAAAAACTGCTACTGTAAACGAACGCTTCAACCTAGAAGAACAAAATTTGGTGAGCCAAGTGGGATTTGTGGACTTGTCATTACCACCACGTATCATCAAGATTGGGTGAAAAAATATTTGATGGTATTTTGGAAACTCGTAATTTCTTGGAAGCTTGGCAACTTTTCTCAATGAAAATGCTTTTCCACATTCTCTGCTTGGTGCTACTTGAAGCGGAAACAAATCATAGAGACAAAACTGAGAACTCTTTTATTTTGTCAAGTTTCAAAAGCAACTACAAACCATATTGGATTTAGAGTTCCAAATTCATCTCTCTGTATAGGAGAGAACAGAGTGAAACCTAAATATAAAAACTGCTAATGTAGACGAACGCTTCAACCTAGAAGAACAAAATTTGGTGAGCCAAGTGGGATTTGTGTACTGATCATTACCACCAAGTATCATCAAGATTGGGTGAAAAAATATTTGCTGTTAATTCGGAAACTCCTTATTTCTTAGAAGCTTGGCAACCCCACTCAATGAAAGTACTTTTCCACAGTCTGTGCCTAGGACTAATGGAAGAGGAAACAAACCATAGAAACAAAACTGAGAACTCTTTTATTTTGTCAAGTGTCAAAGAGCTACTACAAACCATGTTGGATTTAGAGTTCCAAATGCATCTATCTATATAGGAGAGAACAGAGTGAAACCTAAATATAAAAATTGCTACACTGGACGAACGCTTCAACCTAGAAGAACAAAATTTGGTGAGCCAAGTGGGATTTGTGTACTGATCATTACCACCAAGTATTATCAAGATTGGGTGAAAAAATATTTGCTGGTATTTCAGAAACTCGTTGTTTCTTAGAAGCTTGGCAACCCCTCTCAATGAAATTGCTTTTCCACCGTCGGTGCCTAGGGCAAATTGAAGAGGAAACAAACCATAGAGACAAAACTGAGAACTCCTTTCTTTTGTCAAGTTTCAAAGAGCTACTACAAACCATGTTGGATTTAGAGTTCCAAATTCATCTATCTATATAGCAGAGAACATAGTGAAACCTAAAAGTAAAAACTGCTATTGTAGACGAACGCTTCAACCTGGAAGAACAAAATTTGGTGAGCCAAGTGGGATTTGTGTACTGATCATTACCACCAATTATCATCAACATTGGGTGAAGAAAATATTTGCTGGTATTTCGGAAACTCGTAATTTTTTGGAAGCTTGGCAACCCCTCTCACTGAAAGTGCTTTTCCACAGTCAGTGCCTAGGGCTACTTAAAGAGGAAACAATCCATAGAGATCAAACTGAGACCTCCTTTATTTTGTCAAATTTCAAAGAGCTACTACAAACCATGTTGGATTTAAAGTTCCAAATTCATCTATCTATATAGGAGAGAACAGAGTGAAACCTAAAAATAAAAACTGCTACTGTAAACGAATGCTTCAAAGTAGAAGAACAAAATTAGGTGAGCCAAGTGGGATTTGTGTACTGATCATTACCACCAAGTATCATCAAGATTGGGTGAAAAAATATTTGCTGGTGTTTCAGAAACTCGTAATTTCTTGGAAGCTTGGCAACCCCTCTCAATGAAAGTGCTTTTCCACAGTCTGTTCCTAGGGGTACTTGAAGAGGAAACAAATCATAGAGACAAAACTGAGAACTCCTTTCCTTTGTCTAGTTTCAAAGAGCTACTACAAACAATATTGGATTTAGAGTTCCAAATTTATCTATCTATATAGGAGAGAACAGAGTGAAACCTAAATATAAAAACTGCTACTGTAGACGAACGCTTCAACCTAGAAGAACAAAATTTGGTGAGCCAAGTGGGATTTGTGTACTGATATTTACCACCAAGTTTCATCAAGACTGCGCAAAAAAATATTTGCTGGTATTTCGGAAACTCGTTATTTATTAGAAGCTTGGCAACCCCACTCAATGAAATTGCTTTTCCACAGTGTGTGCCTATGTCTAGTTGAAGAGGAAACAAACCATAGAGACAAAACTGAGAGCTCCTTTATTTTGTCAAGTTTCAAAGAGCTACTACAAACCATGTGGGATTTAGAGTTCCAAATTCATCTATCTATATAGGAGAGAACAGAGTGAAACCTAAAAATAAAAACTGCTACTGTAAACGAACGCTTCAACCTAGTAGAACAAAATTTGGTGAGCCAAGTGGGATTTGTGGACTTGTCAATGCCACCACGTATCATCAAGATTGGGTGAAAAAATATTTGCTGGTATTTCGGAAACTTGTAATTTCTTGGAAGCTTGGCAACCCCTCTCAATGAAAGTGCTTTTCCACAGTCTCTGCTTAGGGCTGCTCGAAGCGGATTACAAATCATAGAGACAAAACTGAGAACTCCTTTATTTTGTCAAGTTTCAAAGAGCTACTACAAACCATGTTGGATTTAGAGTTCCAAATGCATCTATCTATATAGGAGAGGACAGAGTGAAACCTAAATATAAAAATTGCTACAGTAGACGAACGCTTCAACCTAGAAGAACAAAATTTGGTGAGCCAAGTGGGATTTGTGTACTTGTTATTACCACCAAGTATTATCAAGATTGGTTAAAAAATATATTTGCTGGTATTTCGGAAACCCTTTATTTCTTAGAAGCTTGGCAACCCCTCTCAATGAAAGTGCTTTTCCACCGTCGGTGCCTAGGGCTAATTGAAGAGGAAACAAACCATAGAGACAAAACTGAGATCTCCTTACTTTTGTCAAGTTTCAAAGAGCTACTACAAATCATGTTGGATTTAGAGTTCCAAATTTATCTATCTATATAGGAGAGAACAGAGTGAAAAATAAAAATAAAAACTGCTACTGTAAACGAACGCTTCAACCTAGAAGAACAAAATTTGGTGAGCCAAGTGGGATTTGTGGACTTGTCATACCACCACGTATCATCAAGATTGGGTGAAAAAATATTTGATGGTATTTCGGAAACTCGTAATTTCTTGGAAGCTTGGCAACCCCTCTCAATGAAAGTGCTTTTCCACCGTTTGTGCCTAGGGCTACATGAAGAGGAAATAAACCTTAGAGACAAAACTGAGAACTCCTTTATTTTGTCCAGTTTCAAAAAGCCACTACAAACCATGTTGGATTTAGAGTTCCAAATTCATCTATCTATATAGGAGAGAACAGAGTGTAACCTAAAAATAAAAACTGCTACTGTAGACGAATGCTTCAACCTAGAAGAACAGAATTTGGTGAGCCATGTGGGATTTGTGTACTTGTCCTTACCACCAAGTATCATCAAGTTTGGGTGAAAGAATATTTGCTGGTATTTTGGAAACTCGTTATTTCTTAGAAGCTTGGCAACCCCTCTCAATGAAAGTGCTTTTCCACAGTCTGTGCCAGGGCTACTTGAAGAGGAAACAAACCATAGAGACAAAATTGAGAACTCCTTTATTTTTTCAAGTTTCAAAGAGCTACTACAAACCATGTTGGATTTATAGTCCAAATTCATCTATCTATATAGGAAAGAACAGAGTGAAACCTAAAAATAAAAATTGCTACTGAAAACGAACGCATCAACCTAGAAGAACAAAATTTGGTGAGTCAAGTGGGATTTGTGTACCGATCATTACCACCAAGTATCATCAAGATTGGGTGAAAAAATATTTGCTGGTAATTCGGAAACTCGTTATTTCTTGGAAGCTTGGCAACACCTCTCAATGAAATTGCTTTTCCACAGTCTGTGCCTAGGACTACTTGAAGAGGAAACAAACCATAGAAACAAAACTGAGAACTCCTTAATTTTGTCAAGTGTCAAAGAGCTACTACAAACCATGTTGGATTTAGAGTTCCAAATTCATCTATCTATATAGGAGAGACAAGAGTGAAACCAAAATATAAAAACTGCTACGATAGACGAACGCTTCAATCTAGAAGAACAAAATTTGGTGAGCCAAGTGGGTTTTGTGTACTGATCATTACCACCAAGTATCATCAACATTGGGTGAAAAACTATTTGCTGGTAATTCGGAAACTCGTTATTTCTTGGAAGCTTGGCAACACCTCTCAATGAAATTGCTTTTCCACAGTCTGTGCCTAGGACTACTTGAAGAGGAAACAAACCATAGAAACAAAACTGAGAACTCCTTTATTTTGTCAAGTTTCAAAGAGCTACTACAAACCATGTTGGATTTAGAGTTCCAAATTCATCTATCTATATAGGAGAGACAAGAGTGAAACCAAAATATAAAAACTGCTACGGTAGACGAACGCTTCAATCTAGAAGAACAAAATTTGGTGAGCCAAGTGGGTTTTGTGTACTGATCATTACCACCAAGTATCATCAACATTGGGTGAAAAACTATTTGCTGGTATTTCGGAAACTCGTTATTTCTTAGAAGCTTGGCAACCCCTCTCAATGAAAGTGCTTTTCCACCATCGGTGCCTAGGGCTAATTGAAGAGGAAACAAACCACAGAGACAAAACTGAGAACTCCTTTCTTTTGCAAAGTTTAAAAGAGCTACTACAAATGATGTTGGATTTAGAGTTCCAAATTCATCTCCCTATATAGCAGAGAACAGAGTGAAATCTAAATATAAAAACTGCTACTATAGATGAACGATTCAACCTAGAAGAACAAAATTAGGTGAGCCAAGTGGGATTTGTGTACTGATCATTACCACCAAGTATCATCAAGATTGGGTGAAAAAATATTTGATGGTATTTCGGAAAATCGTAATTTCTTGGAAGCTTTGCAACCCCTCTCAATGAAAGTGCTTTTCCACCGTCTGTGCCTAGGGCTACATGAAGAGGAAACAAACCTTAGAGACAAAACTGAGAACTCATTTATTTTGTCAAGTTTCAAAGAGCTACTACAAACCATGTTGGATTTAGAGTTCCAAATTCATCTATCTATATAGGAGAGAACAGAGTGAAAAATAAAAATAAAAACTGCTACTGTAAACGAACGCTTCAACCTAGAAGAACAAAATTTGGTGAGCCAAGTGGGATTTGTGGACTTGTCATACCACCACGTATCATCAAGATTGGGTGAAAAAATATTTGATGGTATTTCGGAAACTCGTAATTTCTTGGAAGCTTGGCAACCCCTTTCAATGAAAGTGCTTTTCCACGGTCTGTGCCTAGGGCTACATGAAGAGGAAACAAACCTTAGACACAAAACTGAGAACTCCTTTATTTTGTCAAGTTTCAAAAAGCCACTACAAACCATGTTGGATTTAGAGTTAAAATTCATCTATCTATATAAGAGAGAACAGAGTATAACCTAAAAATAAAAACTGCTACTGTAGACGAATGCTTCAACCTAGAGGAACAGAATTTGGTGAGCCATGTGGGATTTGTGTACTTGACCTTACCACCAAGTATCATCAAGTTTGGTTGAAAGAATATTTGCTGGTATTTCGGAAACTCATTATTTCTTAGAAGCTTGGCAACCCCTCTCAATGAAAGTGCTTTTCCACAGTCTGTGCCAGGGCTACTTGAAGAGGAAACAAACCATAGAGACAAAATTGAGAACTCTTTTATTTTGTCAAGTTTCAAAGAGCTACTACAAACCATGTTGGATTTATAGTCCAAATTCATCTATCTATATAGGAAAGAACAGAGTGAAACTTAAAAATAAAAATTGCTACTGAAAACGAACGCATCAATCTAGAAGAACAAAATTTGGTGAGTCAAGTGGGATTTGTGTACCGATCATTACCACCAAGTATCATCAAGATTGGGTGAAAAAATATTAGCTGGTAATTCGGAAACTCGTTATTTCTTGGAAGCTTGGCAACACCTCTCAATGAAATTGCTTTTCCACAGTCTGTGCCTAGGACTACTTGAAGAGGAAACAAACCATAGAAACAAAACTGAGAACTCCTTTATTTTGTCAAGTGTCAAAGAGCTACTACAAACCATGTTGGATTTAGAGTTCCAAATTCATCTATCTACATAGGAGAGAACAGAGTGAAAAATAAAAATAAAAACTGCTACTGTAAACGAACGCTTCAACCTAGAAGAACAAAATTTGGTGAGCCAAGTGGGATTTGTCGACTTGTCATTATCACCACGTATCATCTAGATTGGGTGAAAATATATTTGCTGGTATTTCGGAAACTCGTAATTTCTTGGAAGCTTGGCAACCCCTCTCAATGAAAGTGCTTTTCCACCGTCTGTGCCTAGGGCTACATGAAGAGGAAACAAACCATAGAGACAAAACTGAGAACTCCTTTATTTTTTCAAGTTTCAAAAAGCCACTACAAACCATGTTGGATTTAGAGTTCCAAATTCATCTATCTATATAGCAGAGAACAGAGTGAAACTTAAACATAAAAACTGCTACTGAAAACGAACGCATCAACCTAGAAGAACAAAATTTGGTGAGTCTTGTGGGATTTGTGTACCAATCATTATCACCAAGTATCATCAACATTGGGTGAAAAAATATTTGCTGGTATTTCGGAAAATGGTAATTTCTTGGAAGCTTGGCAACCCCTCTCAATGAAAGTGCTTTTCCACCGTCTGTGCCTATGTCTACTTGAAGAGGAAACAAACCATAGAGACAAAACTGAGAAGTCCTTTCTTTTGCAAAATTTCAAAGAGCCTCTACAAACCATGTTGGATTTAGAGTTTCAAATTCATCTATCTATATAGGAGAGAACAGAGTGAAATCTAAAAATAAAAACTGCTACTGTAAACGAACGCTTCAACCTAGAAGAACAAAATTTGGTGAGCCAAGTGGGATTTGTGGACTTGTCATTACCACCACGTATCATCAAGATTGGGTGAAAAAATATTTGATGGTATTTTGGAAACTCGTAATTTCTTGGAAGCTTGGCAACTTTTCTCAATGAAAATGCTTTTCCACATTCTCTGCTTGGTGCTACTTGAAGCGGAAACAAATCATAGAGACAAAACTGAGAACTCCTTTATTTTGTCAAGTTTCAAAAGCAACTACAAACCATATTGGATTTAGAGTTCCAAATTCATCTCTCTGTATAGGAGAGAACAGAGTGAAACCTAAATATAAAAACTGCTAATGTAGACGAACGCTTCAACCTAGAAGAACAAAATTTGGTGAGCCAAGTGGGATTTGTGTACTGATCATTACCACCAAGTATCATCAAGATTGGGTGAAAAAATATTTGCTGTTAATTCGGAAACTCCTTATTTCTTAGAAGCTTGGCAACCCCACTCAATGAAAGTACTTTTCCACAGTCTGTGCCTAGGACTAATGGAAGAGGAAACAAACCATAGAAACAAAACTGAGAACTCTTTTATTTTGTCAAGTGTCAAAGAGCTACTACAAACCATGTTGGATTTAGAGTTCCAAATGCATCTATCTATATAGGAGAGAACAGAGTGAAACCTAAATATAAAAATTGCTACACTAGACGAACGCTTCAACCTAGAAGAACAAAATTTGGTGAGCCAAGTGGGATTTGTGTACTTGTTATTACCACCAAGTATTATCAAGATTGGGTGAAAAAATATTTGCTGGTATTTCAGAAACTCGTTATTTCTTAGAAGCTTGGCAACCCCTCTCAATGAAATTGCTTTTCCACCGTCGGTGCCTAGGGCAAATTGAAGAGGAAACAAACCATAGAGACAAAACTGAGAACTCCTTTCTTTTGTCAAGTTTCAAAGAGCTACTACAAACCATGTTGGATTTAGAGTTCCAAATTCATCTACCTATATAGCAGAGAACAGAGTGAAACCTAAATATAAAAACTGCTACTGTAGATGAACGCTTCAATCTAGAAGAACAAAATTTGGTGAGCCAAGTGGGATTTTTGTACTGATAATTACCACCATGTATCATCAAGATTGGGTGAAAAAATATTTGCTGCTATTTCGGAAACATCGTAATTTCTTGGAAGCTTGGCAACCCCTCTCAATGAAAGTCCTTTTCCACAGTCTCTGCTTAAGGCTACTTGAAGCGGAAAAAAATCATAGAGACAAAACTGAGAACTCCTTTATTTTGTCACGTTTCGAAGAGCTACTACAAACCATGTTGGATATAGAGTTCCAAATTCATCTATCTATATAGGAGAGAACAGAGTGAAACCTAAAAATAAAAACTGCTATTGTAAATGAACGCTTCAACTTAGAAGAACAAAATTTGGTGAGCCAAGTGGGATTTGTGGACTTATCATTACCACCACGTATCATCAAGATTGGGTGAAAAATATTTGGTGGTATTTCGGAAACTCGTAATTTCTTGGAAGCTTGGCAACCCCTCTCAATGAAAGTGCTTTTCCACCGTCTGTGCCTAGGGCTACTTGAAGAGGAAACAAACCATAGAGACAAAACTGAGAACTCCTTGATTTTGTCAGGTTTCAAAGAGCCACTACAAACCATGTTGGATTTAGAGTTCCAAATTCATCTATCTATATAGCAGAGAACATAGTGAAACCTAAAAGTAAAAACTGGTATTGTAGACGAACGCTTCAACCTGGAAGAACAAAATTTGGTGAGCCAAGTGGGATTTGTGTAGTGATCATTACCACCAATTATCATCAACATTGGGTGAAGAAAATATTTGCTGGTATTTCGGAAACTCGTAATTTTTTGGAAGCTTGGCAACCCCTCTCACTGAAAGTTCTTTTCCACAGTCAGTGCCTAGGGCTACTTAAAGAGGAAACATTCCATAGAGATCAAACTGAGACCTCCTTTATTTTGTCAAGTTTCAAAGAGCTACTACAAACCATGTTGGATTTAAAGTTCCAAATTCATCTATCTATATAGGAGAGAACAGAGTAAAACCTAAAAATAAAAACTGCTACTGTAAACGAATGCTCTAAAGTAGAAGAACAAAATTAGGTGAGCCAAGTGGGATTTGTGTACTGATCATTACCACCAAGTATCATCAAGATTGGGTGAAAAAATATTTGCTGGTATTTCGGAAACTCGTTATTTATTAGAAGCTTGGCAACCCCACTCAATGAAATTGCTTTTCCACAGTGTGTGCCTATGTCTAGTTGAAGAGGAAACAAACCATAGAGACAAAACTGAGAGCTCCTTTATTTTGTCAAGTGTCAAAGAGCTACTACAAACCATGTTGGATTTAGAGTTCCAAATTCATCTATCTATATAGGAGAGAACAGAGTGAAACCAAAATATAAAAACTGCTACAGTAGACGAACGCTTCAATCTAGAAGAACAAAATTTGGTGAGCCAAGTGGGTTTTGTGTACTGATCATTACCACCAAGTATCATCAACATTGGGTGAAAAACTATTTGCTGGTGTTTCGGAAACTCGTTATTTCTTAGAAGCTTGGCAACCCCTCTCAATGAAAGTGCTTTTCCACCATCGGTCCCTAGGGCTAATTGAAGAGGAAACAAACCACAGAGACAAAACTGAGAACTCATTTCTTTTGCAAAGTTTAAAAGAGCTACTACAAATGATGTTGGATTTAGAGTTCCAAATTCATCTACCTATATAGCAGAGAACAAAGTGAAACCTAAATATAAAAACTGCTACTATAGATGAACGCTTCAACCTAGAAGAACAAAATTTGGTGAGCCAAGTGTGATTTGTGTACTTATCATTACCACCAAGTATCATCAACATTGGGTGAAAAAATATTTGCTGGTATTTCGGAAACACGTAATTTCTTGGAAGCTTGGCAACCCCTCTCAATGAAAGTGCATTTCCACAGTCTCTGCTTAAGGCTACTTGAAGCGGAAACAAATCATAGAGACAAAACTGAGAACTCCTTTGTTTTGTCAAGTTTCCAAGAGCTACTACAAACCATGTTGGAGTTTGAGTTCCAAATTCATCTATCTATATAGGAGAGAACAGAGTGAAAAATAAAAATAAAAACTGCTACTGTTAACGAACGCTTCAACCTAGAAGAACAAAATTTGGTGAGCCAAGTGGGATTTGTGGACTTGTCATACCACCACGTATCATCAAGATTGGGTGAAAAAATATTTGATGGTATTTCGGAAAATCGTAATTTCTTGGAAGCTTGGCAACCCCTCTCAATGAAAGTGCTTTTCCACCGTCTGTGCCTAGGGCTACATGAAGAGGAAACAAACCTTAGAGACAAAACTGAGAACTCCTTTATTTTGTCAAGTTTCAAAGATCTACTACAAACCATGTTGGATTTATAGTCCAAATTCATCTATCTATATAGGAGAGAACAGATTAAAACAAAAAAATTAAAATTGCTACTGAAAACGAACGCATCAACCTAGAAGAACAAAATTTGGTCAGTCAGTGGGATTTGTGTACCGATCATTACCACCAAGTATCATCAAGATTGGGTGAAAAAATATTTGTTGGTATTTCGGAAACTGGTAATTTCTTGGAAGCTTGGCAACCCCTCTCAATGAAAATGCTTTTCCACCGTCTGTGCCTAGGGCTACTTGAAGAGGAAACAAACCATAGAAACAAAACTGAGAACTCCTTTATTTTGTCAAGTGTCAAAAGCAACTACAAACCATATTGGATTTAGAGTTCCAAATTCATCTATCTGTATAGGAGAGAACAGAGTGAAACCTAAATATAAAAACTGCTAATGTACACGAACGCTTCAACCTAGAAGATCAAAATTTGGTGAGCCAAGTGCTTTTGTGTACTGATCATTACCACCAAGTATCATCAAGATTGGGTGAAAAAATATTTGCTGTTAATTCGGAAAGTCCTTATTTCTTAGAAGCTTGGCAACCCCACTCAATGAAAGTACTTTTCCACAGTCTGTGCCTAGGACTACTTGAAGAGGAAACAAACCATAGAAACAAAACTGAGAACTCTTTTATTTTGTCAAGTGTCAAAGAGCTACTACAAACCATGTTGGATTTAGAGTTCCAAATGCATCTATCTATATAGGAGAGAACAGAGTGAAACCTAAATATAAAAATTGCTACAGTAGACGAACGCTTCAACCTAGAAGAACAAAATTTGGTGTGCCAAGTGGGATTTGTGTACTTGTTATTACCACCAAGTATTATCAAGTTTGGGTGAAAAAATATTTGCTGGTATTTCGGAAACTCGTTATTTCTTAGAAGCTTTGCAACCCCTCTCAATGAAAGTGCTTTTCCACCGTCGGTGCCTAGGCCAAATTGAAGAGGAAACAAACCATAGAGAAAAAACTGAGAACTCCTTTCTTTTGTCAAGTTTCAAAGAGCTACTACAAACCATGTTGGATTTAGAGTTTCAAATTCATCTACCTATATAGCAGAGAACAGAGTGAAACCTAAATATAAAAACTGCTACTGTAGATGAACGCTTCAATCTAGAAGAACAAAATTTGTTGAGCCAAGTGGGATTTGTGTACTGATAATTACCACCAAGTGTCATCAAGATTGGGTGAAAAAATATTTGCTGCTATTTCGGAAACATCGTAATTTCTTGGAAGCTTGGCAACCCCTCGCAATGAAAGTCCTTTTCCACAGTCTCTGCTTAAGGCTACTTGAAGCGGAAACAAATCATAGAGACAAAACTGAGAACTCCTTTATTTTGTCACGTTTCGAAGAGCTACTACAAACCATGTTGGATATAGAGTTCCAAATTCATCTATCTATATAGGAGAGAACAGAGTGAAACCTAAAAATAAAAACTGCTATTGTAAATGAACGCTTCAACTTAGAAGAACAAAATTATTGAGCCAAGTTGGATTTGTGGACTTATCAATACCACCACTTATCATCAAGATTGGGTGAAAAAATATTTGGTGGTATTTCGGAAACTCGTAATTTCTTGGAAGCTTGGCAACCCCTCTCAATGAAAGTGCTTTTCCACCGTCTGTGCCTAGGGCTACTTGAAGAGGAAACAAACCATAGAGACAAAACTGAGAACTCCTTGATTTTGTCAGGTTTCAAAGAGCCACTACAAACCATGTTGGATTTAGAGTTCCAAATTCATCTATCTATATAGCAGAGAACATAGTGAAACCTAAAAATAAAAACTGCTATTGTAGATGAACGCTTCAACCTATAACAACAAAATTTGGTGAGCCAAGTGGGATTTGTGTAGTGATCATTACAACCAATTATCATCAACATTGGGTGAAGAAAATATTTGCTGGTATTTCGGAAACTCGTAATTTTTTGGAAGCTTGGCAACCCCTCTCACTGAAAGTGCTTTTCCACAGTCAGTGCCTAGGGCTACTTAAAGAGGAAACAATCCATAGAGACCAAACTGAGACCTCCGTTATTTTGTGAAGTTTCAAAGAGCTACTACAAACCATGTTGGATTTAGAGTTCCAAATTCATCTATCTATATAGGAGAGAACAGAGTGAAACCTAAAAATAAAAACTGCTAATGTAAACGAATGCTTCAAAGTAGAAGAACAAAATTAGGTGAGCCAAGTGGGATTTGTGTACTGATCATTACCACCAAGTATCATCAAGATTGGGTGAAAAAATATTTGCTGGTGTTTCGGAAACTCGTAATTTCTTGGAAGCTTGGCAACCCCTTTCAATGAAAGTGCTTTTCCACAGTCTGTTCCTAGGGGTACTTGAAGAGGAAACAAATCATAGAGACAAAACTGAGAACTCCTTTACTTTGTCTAGTTTCAAAGAGCTACTACAAACAATATTGGATTTAGAGTTCCAAATTTATCTATCTATATAGGAGAGAACAGAGTGAAACCTAAATATAAAAACTGGTTCTGTAGACGAACGCTTCAACCTAGAAGAACAAAATTTGGTGAGCCAAGTGGGATTTGTGTACTGATCATTACCACCAAGTGTCATCAAGATTGTGAGAATAAATATTTGCTCGTATTTCAGAAACTCGGTATTTCTTAGAAACTTGGCAACCCCTCTCAATGAAACTGCTTTTCCACCCTCTGTGCCTAGGGCTACTTGAAGAGGAAACAAACCATAGAGACATAACTGAGAACTCCTTTATTTTGTCAAGTTTCAAAGAGCTACTACAAACATGTTGGATTTAGAGTTCCAAATTCATCTATCTCTATAGGAGAGAACAGAATGAAACATAAATATAAAAACTGCTACTGTAGACGAACGCTTTAACCTAGAAGAACAAAATTTGGTGAGCCAAGTTGGATTTGTGAAACGATCATTACCACCAAGTATCATCAAGATTGGGTGAAAAAATATTTGCTGTTATTTCAGAAACTCGTAGTTTCCTGGAAGCTTGGCAAACCCTCTCAATGAAAGTGCTTTTCCACAGTCTCTGCTTAGGGCTACTTGAAGCGGAAACAAATCATAGAGACAAAACTGAGAACTCCTTTATTTTGTCAAAGTTCAAAGAGCTACTACAAACCACGTTGGAATTAGAGTTCCAAATTCATCTATCTATATAGGAGAGAACAGAGTAAAACCTAAGAATAAAAACTGCTACTGTAGACGAATGCTTCAACCTAGAAGAACAGAATTTGGTGAGCAAAGTGGGATTTGTGTACTTGTCCTTGCCACCAAGTATCATCAAGATTGGGTTAAAAAATATTTGCTGGTATTTCGGAAACTCGTTATTTCTTAGAAGGTTGGCAACCCCTCTCAATGAAATTGCTTTTCCACAGTCTGTGCCAGGGTTATTTGAAGAGGAAACAAACCATAGAGACAAAACTGAGAACTTTTTTATTTTGTCAAGTTTCAAAGAGCCACTACAAACCATGTTGGATTTAGAGTTCCAAATTCATCTATCTATATAGGAGAGAACAGAGTGAAACCTAAAAATAAAAACTGCTAATGAAAACGAACGCATCAACTTAGACGAACAAAATTTGGTGAGTCAATTGGGATTTGTGTACCCATCATTACCACCAAGTATCATCAAGATTGGGTGAAAAAATATTTGCTGGTATTTTGGAAACTGGTAATTTCTTAGAAGCTTGGCAACCCCTCTCCATAAAAGTGCTTTTCCACCATCTGTGCCTAAGGCTACTTGAAGGCGAAACAAACCATAGAGACAAAACTGAGAACTCCTTTATTTTGTCAAGTTTCAAAGAGCTACTACAAACCATATTGGATTTAGAATTCCAAATTCATCTATGTATATAGAAGAGACAGAGTGAAACCTAAATATAAAAACTGCTACTGTAGACGAACGCTTCATCCTAGAAGAAGAAAATTTGGTGAGCCAAGTGGGATTTGAGTACTGATCATTACCACCAAGTATCATCAAGACTGCGCAAAAAAATATTTGCTGGTATTTCGGAAACTCGTTATTTATTAGAAGCTTGGCAACCCCACTCAATGAAATTGCTTTTCCACAGTGTGTGCCTAGGTCTAGTTGAAGAGGAAATAAACCATAGAGACAAAACTGAGAACTCCTTTATTTTTTCAAGTTTCAAAGAGCTACTACAAACCATGTGGGATTTAGAGTTCCAAATTCATCTATCTATATAGGAGAGAACAGAGTGAAACCTAAAAATAAAAACTGCTACTGTAAACGTACGCTTCAACCTAGTAGAACAAAATTTGGTGAGCCAAGTGGGATTTGTGGACTTGTCATTACCACCACGTATCATCAAGATTGGGTGAAAAAATATTTGCTGGTATTTCGGAAACTTGTAATTTCTTGGAAGCTTCTCAACCCCTCTCAATGAAAGTGCTTTTCCACAGTCTCTGCTTAGGGCTGCTGAAGCGGATTACAAATCATAGAGACAAAACTGAGAACTCCTTTATTTTGTCAAGTTTCGAAGAGCTACTACAAACCATGTTGGATTTAGAGTTCCAAATGCATCTATCTATATAGGAGAAAACAGAGTGAAACCTAAATATAAAAATTGCTACAGTAGACGAACGCTTCAACCTAGAAGAACAAAATTTGGTGAGCCAAGTGGGATTTGTGTACTTGTTATTACCACCAAGGATTATCAAGATTGGTTAAAAAAAAATTGCTGGTATTTCGGAAACACTTTATTTCTTAGAAGCTTGGCAACCCCTCTCAATGAAAGTGCTTTTCCACCGACAGTGCCGAGGGCTAATTGAAGAGGAAACAAACCACAGAGACAAAACTGAGAACTCCTTTCTTCTGTCAAGTTTCAGAGAGCTACTACAAATCATGTTGGATTTAGAGTTCGAAATTCATCTACCTATATAGCAGAGAACAGAGTGAAACCTAAATATAAAAACTGCTACTGTACATGAACGCTTCAACCTAGAAGAACAAAATTTGTGAGCCAAGTGGGATTTGTGTACTGATCATTACCACCAAGTATCATAAAGATTGGGTGAAAAAATATTTGCTGCTATTTCGGAAACATCGTAATTTCTTGGAAGCTTGGCAACCCCTCTCAATGAAAGTGCTTTTCCACAGTCTCTGCTTAAGGCTACTTGAAGCGGAAAAAAATCATAGAGAAAAAACTGAGAACTCCTTTATATTGTCAAGTTTCAAAGAGCTACTACAAACCATGTTGGATTTAGAGTTCCAAATTCATCTATCTATATAGGAGAGAACAGAGTGAAACCTAAAACTAAAAACTGCTACTGTAAATGAACGCTTCAACTTAGAAGAACAAAATTTGGTGAGCCAAGTGGGATTTGTGGACTTGTCATTACCACCACGTATCATCAAGATTGGGAGAAAAAATATTTGCTGGTATTTCGGAAACTCGTAATTTCTTGGAAGCTTGGCAACACCTCTCAATGAAAGTGCTTTTCCACCGTCTGTGCCTAGGGCTACTTGAAGAGGAAACAAACCATATAGACAAAACTGAGAACTCCTTGATTTTGTCAGGTTTCAAAGAGCCACTACAAACCATGTTGGATTTAGAGTTCCAAATTCATCTATCTATATAGCAGAGAACAGAGTAAAACCTAAAAATAAAAACTGCTACTGTTGACGAATGCTTCAACCTGGAAGAACAAAATTTGGTGAGCCAAGTGGGATTTGTGTACTGATCATTACCACCAAGTATCATCAACATTGGGTGAAGAAAATATTTGCTGGTATTTCGGAAACTCGTAATTTTTTGGAAGCTTGGCAACCCCTCTAACTGAAAGTGCTTTTCCACAGTCAGTGCCTAGGGCTAATTGAAGAGGAAACAAACCATAGAGACAAAACTGAGAACTCCTTTATTTTGTCAAGTTTCAAAGCGCTACTACAAACATGTTGGATTTAGAGTTCCAAATT
Source organism: Callospermophilus lateralis (assembly GCF_048772815.1). Classification (NCBI taxonomy): domain Eukaryota; kingdom Metazoa; phylum Chordata; class Mammalia; order Rodentia; family Sciuridae; genus Callospermophilus; species Callospermophilus lateralis. The sequence continues at coordinate 52,939 of NW_027516307.1, forward strand.
CATCTATCTCTATAGAAGAGAACAGAATGAAACATAAATATAAAAACTGCTACTGTAGACGAACGCTTTAACCTAGAAGAACAAAATTTAGTGAGCCAAGTTGGATTTGTGAACCGATCATTACCACCAAGTATCATCAAGATTGGGTGAAAAAATATTTGCTGTTATTTCAGAAACTCATAATTTCTTGGAAGCTTGGCAACCCCTCTCAATGAAAGTGCTTTTCCACAGTCTATGCTTAGGGCTACTTGAAGCGGAAACAAATCATAGAGACAAAACTGAGAACTCCTTTATTTTGTCAAGTTTCAAAGAGCTACTACAAAACCACGTTGGAATTAGAGTTCCAAATTCATCTATCTATGTAGGAAAGAAAGAGTAAAACCTAAGAATAAAAACTGCTACTGCAGACGAATGCTTCAACCTAAAAGAACAGATTTTGGTGAGCAAAGTGGGATTTGTGTACTTGTCCTGACCACCAAGTATCATCAAGATTGGGTGAAAAAATATTTGCTGGTATTTCGGAAACTCGTTATTTCTTAGAAGCTTGGCAACCCCCCTCAATGAAAGTGCTTTTCCACAGTCTGTGCCAGGGTTATTTGAAGAAGAAACAAACCATAGAGTCAAAACTGAGAACTTTTTTATTTTGTCAAGTTTCAAAGAGCCACTACAAACCATGTTGGATTTAGAGTTCCAAATTCATCTATCTATATAGGAGAGAACAGAGTGAAACCTAAAAATAAAAACTACTAATGAAAACGAACGCATCAACCTAGACTAACAAATTTGGTGAGTCAATTGGGATTTGTGTACTGATCATTACCACCAAGTATCATCAAGATTGGGTGAAAAAATATTTGCTGGTAGTTTGGAAACTGGTAATTTCTTGGAAGCTTGGCAACCCCTCTCCATAAAAGTGCTTTTCCACCATCTGTGCCTAAGGCTACTTGAAGGCGAAACAAACCATAGAGACAAACTGAGAACTCCTTTATTTTGTCAAGTTTCAAAGAGCTACTACAAACCATATTGGATTTAGAATTCCAAATTCATCTATGTATATAGAAGAGACAGAGTGAAACCTAAATATAAAAACTGCTACTGTAGACGAACGCTTCAACCTAGAAGAACAAAATTTGGTGAGCCAAGTGGGATTGGTGTACTAATCATTAGCACCAAGTATCATCAACATTGGGTGAAAAAATATTTGCTGGTATTTCGGAAACTCGTTATTTCTTAGAAGCTTGGCATACCCTCTCAATGAAAGTGCTTATCCACAGTCTCTGCTTAAGGCTGCATGAAGCGGAAACAAATCATAGAGACAAAACTGAGAACTCCTTTATTTTGTCAAGTTTCAAAGAGCTACTACAAACCATATTGGATTTAGAATTCCAAATTCATCTATGTATATAGAAGAGACAGAGTGAAACCTAAATATAAAAACTGCTACTGTAGACGAACGCTTCAACCTAGAAGAACAAAATTTGGTGAGCCAAGTGGGATTGGTGTACTGATCATTAGCACCAAGTATCATCAACATTGGGTGAAAAAATATTTGCTGGTATTTCGGAAACTCGTTATTTCTTAGAAGCTTGGCATACCCTCTCAATGAAAGTGCTTATCCACAGTCTCTGCTTAAGGCTGCATGAAGCGGAAACAAATCATAGAGACAAAACTGAGAACTCCTTTATTTTGTCAAGTTTCAAAGAGCTAGTACAAACCATGTTGGATTTAGACTTCCAAATTCATCTATCTCTATAGGAGAGAACAGAATGAAACCTAAATATAAAAACTGCAACGGTAGAGGAACGCTTCAACCTAGAAGAACAAAATTTGGTGAGTCAAGTGGGATTTGTGTACCGATCATTACCACCAAGTATCATCAAGATTGGGAGAAAAAACTTTTGCTGGTATTTCGGAAACTGGTAATTTCTTGGAAGCTTGGCAACCCCTCTCAATGAAAGTGCTTTTCCACCATCTGTGCCTAGGGCTACTTGAAGAGGAAACAAACCATAGAGACAAAACTGAGAACTCCTTTATTTTGTCAAGTTTCAAAGAGCTACTACAAACCATGTTAAATTTAGAGTTCCAAATTCATCTATCTATATAGGAGAGAACAGAGTGAAACCTAAAAATAAAAACTGCTACTGCAAACGAACACGTCAACATAGAAGAACAAAATTTGGTGAGTCAAGTGGGATTTGTGAAATGATCATTACCACCAAGGATCATCAAGATAGGGTGAAAAAATATTTGCTGTTATTTCAGAAACTTGTAATTTCTTGGAAGCTTGGGAACCACTCTCAATGAAAGTGCTTTTCCTCAGTCTGTGCCTAGGACGACTTGAAAAGGAAACAAAACATAGACAGAAAACTGAGAACTACTTTATTTTGTCGAGTTTCAAAGAGCTACTGCAAACCATGTTGGATTTAGAGTTCCATATTCATCTATCTATATAGGAGAGAACAGAGTAAAACCTAAAAGTAAAAACTGCAACTGTAGACGAATGCTTCAACCTAGAAGAACAGAATTTGGTGAGCCAAGTGGGATTTGTGTACTTGTCCGTACCACCAAGTATCATCAAGATTGGGTGAAAAATATTTGCTGGTATTTCGGAAACTCGTTATTTCCTAGAAGCTTTGCAACCCCTCTCAATGAAAGTGCATATCCACAGTCTGTGCCAGGGCTACTTGAAGAGGAAACAAACCATAGAGACAAAACTGAGAACTCCATTATTTTGTCAGGTTTCAAAGAGCCACTACAAACCATGTTGGATTTAGAGTTCCAAATTCATCTATCTATATAGGAGAGAACAGAGTAAAATCTAAGAATAAAAACTGCTACTGTAGACGAATGCTTCAACCAAGAAGAACAGAATTTGGTGAGCCAAGTGGGATTTTTGTACTTGTCCTTACCACCAAGTATCATCAAGATTGGGTGAAAAAATATTTGCTGGTATTTCGGAAACTCGTTATTTCTTAGAAGCTTGGAAACCCCTCTCAATGAAAGTGCTTTTCCACAGTCTGTGCCAGGGTTATTTGAAGAGGAAACAAACCATAGAGACAAAACTGAGAACTACTTTATTTTGTCAAGTTTCAAAGAGCCACTATAAACCATGTTGGATTTAGAGTTCCAATTCATCTATCTATATACGAGAGAACAGAGTGAAACCTAAACATAAAAACTGCTACAGTAGATGAACGCTTCAACCTAGAAGATAAAAATTTGGTGAGCCACGTGGGATTTGTGTACTGATCATTAGCACCAAGTATCATCAACATTGGGTGAAAAAATATTTGCTGGTATTTCGTATACTCGTTATTTCTTAGAAGCTTGGCAAACCCTCTCAATGAAAGTGCTTATCCCCAGTCTCTGCTTAGGGCTGCTTGAAGCGGAAACAAATCATAGAGACAAAACTGAGAACTCCTTTATTTTGTCAAGTTTCAAAGAGCTACTACAAACCATGTTGTATTTAGAGTTCAAATGCATCTATCACTATAGGAGAGAACAGAATGAAACCTAAATATAAAAATTGCTACAGTAGACGAACGCTTCAACCTAGAGGAACAAAATTTGGTGAGCCAGTTGGGATTTGTGGACTTGTCATTACCACCACGTATCATCAAGATTGGGTGAAAAAATATTTGCTGGTATTTCGGAAACTCGTAATTTTTGGAAGCTTGTCAACCCCTCTCAATGAAAGTGCTTTTCCACAGTCTGCTTAGGGCTACTTGAAGCGGAAACAAACCATAGAGACAAAACTGAGAACTCCTTTATTTTGTCAAGTTTCATAGAGCTACTACAAATCATGTTGGATTTAGAGTTCCAAATTCATCTATCTATATAGCAGAGAACAGAGTGAAACCTAAATATAAAAATTGCTACTGTAAATGAAGGCTTCAACCTAGAAGAACAAAATTTGGTGAGCCAAGTGGGATTTGTGGACTTGTCATTACCACCACGTATCATCAAGATTGGGTGAAAAAATATTTGCTGGTATTTCGGAAACTCGTAATTTCTTGGAAGTTTGGCAACCCCTCTCAATGAAAGTGCTTTTCCACAGTCTCTGCTTAGGGCTACTTGAAGGGGAAACAAATCGTAGACACAAATCTGAGAACTCCTTTATTTTGTCAAGTTTCAAAGAGCTACTACAAACTATGTTGGATTTAGAGTTCCAAATTCATGTATCTATATAGGAGAGAACAGAGTAAAACGTAAAATTAAAAACTGCTACTGTAGACAATTGCTTCAACCTAGAAGAACAAAATTTGGTGAGCCAAGTGGAAATTGTGTACTGATCATTACCACCAAGTATCATCAAGATTGGGTGAAAAAATATTTGCTGGTATTTCGGAAACTCGTTATTTCTTAGAAGCTTGACAACCCCACTCAATGACAGGGCTTTTCCACCGTCGGTGCCTAGGGCTAATTGAAGAGGAAACAAACCATAGAGACAAAACTGAGAACTCCTTTCTTTTGTCAAATTTCAAAGAGCTACTAGAAACCATGTTGGATTTAGAGTTCCAAATTCATCTATCTATATAGGAGAGAACAGAGTGAAACCTAAAAATAAAAACTGCTAATGAAAACGAACGCATCAACCTAGAAGAACAAAATTTGGTGAACCAAGTGGGATTTGTGTACTGATCATCACCACCAAGTATCATCAAGATTGGGTGAAAAAATATTTGCTGCTATTTCGGAAACTCGTAATTTCTTGGAAGCTTGGCATGCCCTTTCAATGAAAGTGCTTTTCCACAGTCTCTGCTTAGGGCTGCTTGAAGCGGAAACAAATCATAGAGACAAAACTGAGAACTCCTTTATTTTGTCAAGTTTCAAAGAGCTACAACAAATCATGTTGGATTTAGAGTTCCAAATTCATGTATCTATATAGGAGAGAACAGAGTGAAACCTAAATATAAAAATTGCTACAGTAGACGAACGCTTCAACCTAGAAGAATAAATTTGGTGAGCCAAGTGGGATTTGTGTACTGATCATTACCAAAAAGTGTCATCAAGATTGGGTGAGAAAATATTTGCTGGGATTTCGGAAACTCGTTATTTCTTAGAAGCTTGGCAACCCCTCTCAATGAAAGTGCTTTTCCAACGTCTCTGCTTAGGGCTACTTGAATCAGAAACAATTCGTAGACACAAAACTGAGACTCCTTTATTTTGTCAAGTTTCAAAGAGCTACTACAAACCATATTGGATTTAGAGTTCCAAATTCATCTAACTATATAGAAGAGAACAGAGTAAAACCTAAAATAAAAACTGCTACTGTAGACGAATGCTTCAAACTAGAAGAACAAAATTTGGTGAGCCAAGTGGGATTTGTGTACTTGTCCTTACCACCACGTATCATCAAGATTGGGTGAAAAAATATTTGCTTTTATTTCGGTAACTCGTAATTTCTTGGAAGCTTGGCAACCGCTCTCAATGAAAGTGCTTTCCACAGTCTCTGCTTAAGGCTACTTGAAGCGGAAACAAATCATAGAGACAAAACTGAGAACTACTTTATTTTGTCTAGTTTCAAAGAGCTACTACAAACCATATTGGATTTAGAGTTCCAAATTCATCTATCTCTATGGGAGAGAACTTAGTAAACCCTAAAAATAAAAACTGCTACTGTAGACGAATGCTTCAACCTAGAAGAACAAAATTCGGTGAGCCAAGTGGGATTTGTGTACTTGTCCTTACCACCAAGTATCATCAAGATTGGGTGAAAAAGTATTTGCTGGTATTTCGGAAACTCGTTATTTCTTAGAAGCTTGGCAACCCCTCACAATGAAAGTGCTTTTCCACAGTCTGTGCCTAGGGCTACTTGAAGAGGAAACAAACCATAGAGACAAAACTGAGAACTCCTTTATTTTGTCAGGTTTCAAAGAGCCACTACAAACCATGTTGGATTTAGAGTTCCAAATTCATCTATCTATATAGGAGAGAACAGAGTGAAACCTAAACATAAAAACTGCTACTGTAGAAGAACGCTTCAACCTGGAAGAACAAAATTTGGCGAGCCAAGTGGGATTTGTGTAAAGATCATTACCCCCAAGTATCATCAACATTTGGTGAAAAAAATATTTGCTGGTATTTCGGAAACTCGTAATTTCGTGAAAGCTTGGAAACCCCTCTCAATGAAAGGGCTTTTCCACAGTCAGTGCCTAGGGCTACTTAAAGAGGAAACAATCCATAGAGACAAAACTGAGACCTCCTTTATTTTGTCAAGTTTCAAAGAGCTACTACAAACCATGTTTCATTTAGAGTTCCAAATTCATCTATCTATATAGGAGAGAACAGAGTGAAACCTAAAATAAAAACTGCTACTGTAAACGAATGCTTCAAACTAGAAGAACAAAATTTCGTGAGCCAACTGGGATTTGTGTACTGATGATTACCACCAAGTATCATCAAGTTTCGGTGAAAAAATATTTACTGGTATTTCGGAAACTCGTTATTTCTTAGAAGCTTGGCAACCCCTCTCAATGAAAGTGCTTTTCCACCGTCGGTGCCTAGGGCTAATTGAAGAGGAAACAAACCATAGAGACAAAACTGAGAACTCCTTTCTTTTGTCAAGTTTCAAAGAGCTACTACCAATCATGTTGGATTTAGAGTTCCAAATTCATCTATCTATATAGCAGAGATCAGAGTGAAACCTAAATATAAAAACTGCTACTGTAGATGAACGCTTCAATCTAGAAGAACAAAATTTGCTGATCCAAGTAGGATTTGTGTACTGAATATTACCACCAAGTATCATCAAGATTGGGTGAAAAAATATTTGCTGCTATTTCGGAAACATCGTAATTTCTTGGAAGATTGGCAACCCCTCTCAATGAAAGTGCTTTTCCACAGTCTCTGCTTAAGGCTACTTGAAGCAGAAACAAATAATAGAGACAAAACTGAGAACTCCTTTATTTTGTCAAGTTTCAAAGAGCTACTACAAACCAGGTTGGATTTAGAGTTCCAAATTCATCTGGTTATATAGGAGCGAACAGAGTGAAACCTAAATATAAAAACTGCTACTGTAGACGAATGCTTCACCCTAGAAGACAACATTTGGTGAGCCAAGTGGGATTTGTGTACCGATCTTCACCACCAAGTATCATCAAGATTGGGTGAAAAAATATTTGCTGGTAATTCGGAAACTCATTATTTCTTAGAAGCTTGGCAACCACTCTCAATGAGAGTGCTTTTCCACAGTCTCTGCTTAGGGCTACTTGAAGCGGAAATAAATAATAGAGACAAAACTGACAACTCATTTATTTTGTCAAGTTTTAAAGAGCTACTACAATCCATATTGGATTTAGAGTTCCAAATTCATGTATCTATATAGGAGAGAACAGAGGAAAACCTAAAAATAAAAACTGCTACTGTAGACGAATGCTTCAACCTAGAAAAACAAAATTTGGTCAGCAAAGTGGGACTTGTGTTCTTGTCCTTACCACCAAGTATCATCAAGATTGGGTGAAAAAATATTTGCTGGTATTTCAGAAACTCATTATTTCTTAGAAGCTTGGCAACCCCTCTCAATGAAAGTGCTTTTCCACAGTCTCTGCGTGGCTAGTTGAAGCAGAATCCAATCATAGAGACAAAACTGAGAACTCCTTTATTTTGTCAAGTTTCAAAGAGCTACTACAAACCATATTGGATTTAGAGTTCCAAATTCATCTATCTGTATAGGAGAGAACAGAGTGAAACCTAAATATAAAAACTGCTACTGTAGACCAACGCTTCACCCTAGAAGAAAACATTTGCTGAGCCAAGTGGCATTTGTGTACCGATCTTCAACCACCAAGTATCATCAAGATTGGGTGAAAAAATATTTGCTGGTAATTCGGAAACTCGTTATTTCTTTGAAGCTTGGCAACCACTCTCAATGAAAGTGCTTTTCCACAGTCTCTGCTTAGGGCTACTTGAAGCAGAAAGAAATAATAGAGACAAAACTGACAACTCATTTATTTTGTCAAGTTTCAAAGAGTTACTACAAACCTTGTTGGATTTAGAGTTCCAAATTCATGTATCTATATAGGAGAGAACAGAGTAAAACCTAAAAATAAAAACTGCTACTGTAGACGAATGCTTCAACCTAGAAGAACAAAGTGTGGTGAGCCAAGTGGGATTTGTGTACTTGTCCTTACCACCAAGTATCATCAAGATTGGGTGAAAAAATATTTTCTGGTAATTCGGAAACTCGTTATTTGTTAGAAGCTTGGCAAACCCTCTCAATGAAAGTGCTTTTCCACAGTCTGTGCCTAGGGCTACTTGAAGAGGAAACAAACCATAGAGACAAAACTGAGAACTCCTTTATTTTGTCAAGTTTCAAAGAGGCACTACAAACCATGTTGCAATTAGAGTTCCAAATTCATCTATCTATATAGCAGACAACAGAGTGAAACCTAAACATAAAAACTGCTACTGTAGACGAACGCTTCAACCTGGAAGAACAAAATTTGGTGAGCCAAGTGGGATATGGGTACTGATCATTACCACCAAGTATCATCAAGATTGGGTGAAAAAATATTTGCTGGTATTTCGGAAACTCGTTATTTCTTGGAAGCTTGGCAACCCCACTCAATGAAAGTGCTTTTCCACAGTCGTGCCTAGGACTACTTGAAGAGGAAACAAACCATAGAAACAAAACTGAGAACTCCTTTCTTTTGTCAAGTGTCAAAGAGCTACTACAAACGTTGTTGGATTTAGAGTTCCTAATTCATCTATGTATATAGGAGAGAACAGAGTGAAACCTAAATATAAAAACTGCTACTGTAGACGAACGCTTCAACTTAGAAGAACAAAATTTGGTGAGCCAAGTGGGATTTGTGT
>NW_027516308.1:0-61695 GCF_048772815.1 Callospermophilus lateralis
CCTAGAAGAACAAAATTTGGTGAGCCAAGTGGGATTTGTGTACTTTTCATTACCACCAAGTATCATAAAGATTGGGTGAAAAAATATTTGCTGGTATTTCAGAAACTCGTATAATTTCTTGGAAGCGTGGCAATCCCTTTCAATGAAAGTGCTTTTCCACAGTCTCTGCTTTGGGCTAATAAAAGAGGAAACAAATCATAGAGACAAAACTGAGAACTCCTTTATTTTGTCAAGTTTCAAAGAGCTACTACAAACTATGTTGGATTTAGAGTTCCACATTCATATATATATATTGAAGAGAACAGAGGGAAACCTAAATATATAAACTGCTACTGTACACGAACGCTTCAACCTAAAAGAACTAAATTTGGTGAGTCAAGTGGGATTTGTGTACCGATCATTACCACCAAGTTTCATCAACATTGGGTGAAAAAATATTTGCTGGTACTTCAGATCCTCTTTATTTCTTAGAAGGTTGGCAACCCTTCTCAATGAAAGAGCTTTTCCACAGTCTGTGCCTAGGGCTAATTGAAGAGGCAACAAACCATAGAGACAAAACTGAGAACTCCTTTTTTTGTCAAGTGTCAAGAGCTACTACAAACCATGTTGGATTTAGAGTTCCAAATTCATCTATCTATATAGGAGAGAACAGAGTGAAACCTAAATATAAAAACTGCTACTATAGACGAACGCGTATACCTAGAAGAACAAAATTATGTGGGCAAGTGGGATTTGTGCACTAATCATTACCACCACGTATCATCAAGTTTTGGTGAAAGAGTATTTGCTCGTATTTCGGAAACTCGTAATTTCTTGGAAGCTTGGCAACTCCATTCAATGAAAGTGCTTTTCCACAGTCTCTGCTTAGGGTACTTGAAGAGGAAACAAATCACAGAGACAAAACTGAGAACTACTTTTTTTTGTAAGTTTCAAAGAGCTACTACAAACCATGTTGAATTTAGAGTACCAAATTCAGCTATCTATATAGGAGAGAACAGAGAGAAACCTAAAAATATAAAATGCTACTGTAAACGAACACTTTAAACTAGAATAACAAAATTTGGTGAGTCAAGTGGGATTTCTGTACCGATCATTAACACCAAGTATCATCAAGATTGGTTGAAAAAATATTTGCTGGTATTTCGGCAACTCGTTATTTCTTGGGAGCTTGGCAACCCCTTTCATTAAAATGCTTTTCCACAGTCTGTGCCTAGGGATACATGAAGAGGAAACAAACCATAGAGACAAAACTGAGAACTCCTTTATTTTGTCAAGTTTCAAAGAGCTACTACAAACCATGTTGGATTTAGAGTTCTAAATTTCATCTATCTATATAGGAGAGAACAGAGTGAAACCTAAATACAAAAACTGTTACTATAAACGAATGCTTCAACCTAGAAGAACAAACTTTGGTGAGCCAAGTGGGATTTGTGTACTTGTCATTACCACCAAGTATCATAAAGATTGGGTGAAAAAATATTTGCTGGTATTTCGGAAACTCGTAATTTCTTGGAAGCTTGGCAACCCCTTTTCAATGAAAGTGCTTTTCCGAAGTCTCTGCTCAGGGCTACTTGAAGAGGAAACAAATCATAGAGACAAAACTGAGAACTCCTTTATTTTATCAAGTTTCAAAGAGCTACTACAAACCATGTTGGATTTAGAGTTCCAAACTCATCTATATATATATAGTAGGAACAGAGTGAAACCTTAATAAAACTGATACTGTAGATGAACGCTTCAAACCTAGAAGAACAAAATTGGTGAGCCAAGTGGGATTGGTGTACTGATCATTACCACCAAGTATCATCAAGATTGGGTGAAAAAATATTTGCTCGTAATTTCGGAAACTCGTTATTTCTTAGAAGCTTGGCAACCCCTCACAATGAATGTGCTTTTCCACAGTCTGTGCCTAGGGATTCATGAAGAGGAAACAAACCATAGAGACAAAACAGAGAACTCCTTTAATTTGTCAAGTTCAGAGAGCTACTGCAAACCATGTTGGATTTAGAGTTCCAAATTCATCTATCTATATAGGAGAGAACAAAGTGATACCTGAAAATAAAAACTGCTACTGTGAACGAACGCTTCAACCTAAAAGAACAAATTTTGTGAGCCAAGTGGGATTTGTGTACTTGTCATTACCACCACGTATCATCAAGATTGGGTGAAAAAGTATTTGCTGTGTTTTTCGAAACTCATAATTTCTTGGAAGCTTGGCAACCCCTTTCAATGAAAGTGCTTTTCCACAGTCTCTGCTTAGGGCTACTTGAAGAGGAAACAAATCAAAGAGACAAAACTGAGAACTCCTTTATTTTGTCAAGTTTCAAAAAGCTACTACAAACCATGTTGGATTTAGAGTTCCAAATTCATCTATCTATATAGAAGAAAACAGAGTGAACCAAATATTAAAACTGGTACTGTAGACGAACGCTTCAACATAGAAGAACAAAATTTGGAGAGCCAAGTGGGATTGGTGTACTTATCATTACTTCCAAGAATCATCAAGATTGGGTGAAAAAATATTTGCTGGTATTTCGGAAACTCATTATTTCTTAGAAGCTTGGCAACCCCTCTCAAAGAAAGTGGTTTTCCACAGTGTATGCCTAGGGGTCCTTGAAGAGGAAACAAACCATAGAGACAAAACTGAGAACTCCTTTATTTTGTCAAGATTCAAAGAGCTACTACAAACCATGTTGCATTTAGAGTTCCAAATTCTACCATCTATATTAGAGAGAAAAGAGTTAAACCTAAATAGAAAAACCGCTACTGTAGACGAACGCTTAAACCTAGAAGAAGAAAATTTGGTGAGTCAAGTGGGATTTGTGTACTCATCATTACCACCAAGTAGCATCAAGATTGGGGGAAAAAATATTTGCTGGTATTTCGGAAACTCGTTATTTCTTAGAAGGTTGGCAACCCCTCTCAATGAAAGTGCTTTTCCACAGTCCCTGCATAGGGTACTTGAAGAGGAAACAAATCACAAAGACAAAACTGAGAACTACTTTTTTTTGTCAAGTTTCAAAGAGGTACTACAAACCATGTTGGATTTAGAGTTCCAAACTCAGCTATCTATATTGGATTGAACAGAGTGAAACGTAAAAATATACACTGCTACTGTAAATGAACGCTTCCAACTAGAAGAACAAAATTTGGTGAGTCAAGTGGCATTTGTGTACCGATCATTACCACCAAGTATCATCAAGATTGGGTGAAAAAATATTTGCTGGTATTTCGGAAACTCGTTATTTCTTTGAAGCTTGGCAACCCCTTTCAATGAAAGTGCTTTTCCACAGTCTGTGCCTAGTGCTACTTGAAGAGGAAACAAACCATAGAGACAAAACTGAGAAACACTTCATTTTGTCAAGATTCAAAGAGCTACTACAAACCATGTTGGATTTAGAGTTCCATATTCATCTATCCATATAAGAGAGAACAGAGTGAAACCTAAATATAAAAATTGCTACTGTAGACGAACGCTTAAACATAGAAGAACAACATTTGGTGAGCCAATTGGGATATGTGGCCTAATCATTACCACCAAGTATCATCAAGATTGGGTGAAAAAACGTTTGATGGTATTTCGGAAACTCGTTATTTCTTAGAAGCTTGGCAACCCCTCTCCATGAAAGTGCTTTTCCACAGTCTGTGCCTAGCGCTACTTGAAGAGAAACAAACCATGGAGACAATACTGAGAACTACTTTATTTTGTCAAGTTTCCAAGAGCTACTACAAACCATGTTTGATTTAGAGTTCCAAATTCACCTATCTATATAGAAGAGAACAGAGTGAAACCTAATATAAAAACTGATACTGTAGACGAACTCTTCAACCTAGAAAAACAAAATTGGTGAGCCAAGTGGGATTGGCGTACTGATCATTACCACCAAGTATCATCAAGATTGGGTGAAAAAATATTTGCTGGTATTTCGGAAACTCGTTATTTCTTAGAAGCTTGGCAAGCCCTCTCAATGAACGTGCTATTCCACAGTCTGTGCCTAGGGCTACTGGAAGAGGAATAAACCATGGAGACAATACTGAGAACTACTTTATTTTGTCAAGTTTCAAAGAGCTACTACAAAACATGTTGGATTTTGAATTCCAAATTCATCTATGTATATAGAAGAGAACAGAGTGAAACCTAATATAAAAACTGATACTGTAGACGAACGCTTCAACCTAGAAGAACAAAATTGGTGAGCCAAGTGGGATTGGTGTACTGATTATTACCACCAAGTATCATCAAGATTGGGTGAAAAAATATTTGCTCGTATTTCGGAAACTCGTTATTTCTTAGAAGCTTGGCAAACCCTCTCAATGAAAGTGTTTTTCCACAGTCTGTGCCTAGGGATACATGAAGAGGAAACAAACCATAGAGACAAAACAGAGAACTCCTTTAATTTGTCAAGTTTCAGAGAGCTACTGCAAACCATGTTGGATTTAGAGTTCCCAAATCATCTATCTATATAGGAGAGAACAAAGTGATACCTAAAAATAAAAACTGCTACTGTGAACGAACGCTTCAACCTAAAAGAACAAATTTGGTGAGCCAAGTGGGATTTGTGTACTTGTCATTACAACCACGTATCATCAATATTGGGTGAAAAAGTATTTGCTGGTATTTCCGAAACTCATAATTTCTTGGAAGCTTGGCAACTCCTTTCAATGAAAGTGCTTTTCCATAGTCTCTGCTTATGGCTACTTGATGACGAAACAAATCATAGAGACAAAACTGAGAACTACGTTATTTTGTCAAGATTCAAAGAGCTACTACAAACCATGTTGGATTTAGAGTTCCAAATTCTTCCATCTATATTAGAGAGAACAGATTTAAACCTAAATAGAAAAACCGCTAATGTAGACGAACGCTTAAACCTAGAAGAAGAAAATTTGGTGAGCCAAGTGGGATTTGTGTACTGATCATTACCACCAAGTATCATAAAGATTGGGTGAAAAAATATTTGCTGGTTTTCGGAAACTCGTTATTTCTTAGAAGATTGGCAACCCCTCTCAATGAAAGTGCTTTTCCGCAGTCTGTGCCTAGGGGTACTTGAAGAGGAAACAAATCAAAAGACAAAACTGAGGACTACTTTTCTTGTCAAGTTTCAAAGAGGTACTACAAACAATGTTGGATTTAGAGTTCCATATTCATCTATCCATATAAGAGAGAACAGAGTGAAACCTAAATATAAAAATTGCTACTGTAGACGAACGCTTCCACCTAGAAGAACAAAATTTGTTGAGCCAAGTGGGATTTGTGTAATGATCATTACCACCAAGTATTATCAAGATTGGGTGAATATATATTTGCTGGTATTTCGGAAAATCGTTATTTCTTAGAAGCTTGGCAACCCCTCTCAATTAAAGTGCTTTTCCACAGTCTGTGCCTAGGGCTACTTGAAGAGGAAACAAACCATAGAGACAAAACTGAGAACTCCTTTATTTTGTCAAGTTTCAACGAGCTACTACAAACCATGTTGGATTTAGAGTTCCAAATTCATCTATCTCTACAGGAGAGAATAGAGTGAAACCTAAATATAAAAACTGCTACTCTAGACGAACGCTTCAACCTAGAAGAACAAAATTTGGTGAGTCAAGTTTGATTTGTGTACTGATCATCACCACCAAGTATCATCAAGATTGGGTGAAAAAATATTTGCTGGTATTTAAGAAACTCGTAATTTCTTGGAAGCTTGGAAATCCCTTTCAATGAAAGTGCTTTTCCACAGTATCTGATTAGGGCTACTTGAAGACTATACAAACCATAGAGACAAAACTGAGAACTACTTTGTATTGTCAAGTTTCAAAGACCTACTACAAACGATGTTGGATTTAGAGTTCCAAATTCATCTATCTATATAGGAGAGATCAGAGGGAAACCTAAATATAAATACTGCTACTGTAGACGAACGCTTCAACCTAGAAGAACACAATTTGGTGAGCCACGTGGGATTTGTGTATGATCATTACCACCAAGTATCATCAAGATTGGGTGAAAAAATATTTGCTGGTATTTCGGAAACTCGTAATTTCTTGGAAGCTTGGGAACCCCTTTCAATGAAAGTGCTTTACCACAGTCTCTGCTTAGGGCTACTTGAAGAGGAAACAAACCATAGAGATAAAAGTGAAAACTACTTTTTTTGGTCAAGTTTCAAAGAGCTACTACAAACCATGTTGGATTTAGAGTTTTAAATTCATCTATCTATATAAGAGATAACAGAGGGAAACCTAAATATAGAAACTGCTACTGTAGACGACGCTTCAACCTAGAAGAAGAAAATTTGGTGAGCCAAATGGGATTTGTGTACTTGTCATTACCACCACTTATCATCATAATTGGGTGTAAAAATATTTGCTGGTATTTAAGAAACTCGAAAATTCTTGGAAGTTTCGAAATCCCTTTCAATGAAAGTGCTTTTCCACAGTCTCTGCTTAGGGCTACTTGAAGACTATACAAACCATAGAGACAAAACTGAGAACTACTTTGTATTGTCAAGTTTCAAAGAGCTACTAAAAACCATGATGGATTTAGAGTTCCTAATTCAGCTATCTATATAGGAGAGAACAGAGGAAAACTTAAATATAAATATTGCTACTGTAGACGAACGCTTCAACCTAGAAGAACAAAATTTGGTGAGCCAAGTGGGATTTGTGTACTGTTCATTACCACAAAGTATCATCAAGATTGGGTGAAAAAATATTTGCTGGTATTTCGGAAACTCGTTATTTCTTAGAAGCTTGGCAATCCCTCGCAATAAAAGTGCTTTTAGACAGTCTGTGCCTAGGGCTACTTGAAGAGGAAACAAACCATGCAGACAAAACTGAGAACTCCTTTATTTTGTCAAGTTTCAAAGAGCTACGACAAACCATGTTGGATTTAGAGTTCCAAATTCATCTATCTGTATAGGAGAGAATAGAATGAAACCTAAATATAAAAACTGGTACTCTAGACGAACGCTTCAACCTAGAAGAACAAAATTGGTGAGTCAAGTTTGATTTGTGTACTGATCATTACCACCAAGTATCATCAAGATTGGGTTAAAAAATATTAGCTGGTATTTAAGAAACTCGTAATTTCTTGGAAGCTTGGAAATCCATTTCAATGAAAGTGCTTTTCCACAGTATCTGATTAGGGCTACTTGAAGACTATACAAACCCTAGAGACAAAACTGAGAACTACTTTGTATTGTCAAGTTTCAAAGAGCTACTACAAACGATGTTGGATTTAGAGTTCTAAATTCATCTATCTATATAGGAGAGAACAGAGTGAAACCTAAATATAAAAACTGCTACTGTAGACGAACGCTTAAACCTAGAAGAATAGAATATGGTGAGCCAAGTGGGATTTCTGTCCTGATCATTACCACCAAGTATCATCAAGAATGGGTGAAAAAATATTTGCTGGTATTTCGGAAACTCGTTATTTCTTAGAAGCTTGGCAACCCCTCTCAATGAAAGTGCTTTTCCACAGTCTGTGCCTAGGGCTACTTGAAGAGGAAATAAATCATAGAGACAAAACTGAGAACTACTTTATTTTGTCAAGTTTCAAATAGCTACTACAAACCATGTTGGATTAAGAGTTCCAAATTCATCTATCTATATAGGAGAGAACAGAGTGAAACCTAAATATAAAAACTGGTACTGTAGACGAACGCTTCAAACTAGAAGAAGAAAATTTGGTGAGCCAAGTGGGATTTGTGTACTTGTCATTACCAAGACGTATCGTCAACGTCGGGTGAAAAAATATTTGCCGATACTTCAGAAACGCGTAATTTCTTGAAAGATGGAAACCCCTTTCAATGAAAGTGCTTTTCCACAGTCATTGCTTAGGACTACTTGAAGAGGAAACAAACCATAGAGACAAAACTGAGAACTACTTTATTTGGTCAAGTTTCAAAGAGCTACTACAAACGACGTGGGATTTAGAGTTCCAAATTCATCTATCTATATACGAGAGAACAGAGTGAAACCTAAAAATAAAAACTGCAACTGTAAAAGAAAGCTTCAACCTAGAAGAACAAAATTTGGTGAGCCAAGTGGGATTTGTGTACTTGTCATTACCACCAAGTATCATAAAGATTGGGTGAAAAAATATTTGCTGCTATTTCGGAAACTCGTAATTTCTTGGAAGCTTGGCAACCCCTTTCAATGAAAGTGCTTTTCCAAAGTCTCTGCTCAGGGCTACTTGAAGAGGAAACAAATCATAGAGACAAAACTGAGAACTCCTTTATTTTGTCAAGTTTCAAAGAGCTACTACAAACCATGTTGGATTTAGAGTTCCAAACTCATCTATATATATATATAGTAGAGAACAGAGTAAAACCTAAATAAAACTGATACTGTAGACGAACGCTTCAACCTAGAAGAACAAAATTGGTGAGCCAAGTGGGATTGGTGTACTGATCATTACCACCAAGTATCATCAAGATTGGGTGAAAAAATATTTGCTCGTATTTCGGAAACTCGTTATTTCTTAGAAGCTTGGCAACCCCTCTCAATGAAAGTGCTTTTCCACAGTCTGTGCCTAGGGATACATGAAGAGGAAACAAACCATAGAGACAAAACAGAGAACTCCTTTAATTTGTCAAGTTTCAGAGAGCTACTGCAAACCATGTTGGATTTAGAGTTCCAAATTCATCTATCTATATATGAGAGAACAAAGTGATACCTGAAAATAAAAACTGCTACTGTGAACGAACGCTTCAACCTAAAAGAACAAATTTGGTGAGCCAAGTGGGATTTGTGTACTTGTCATTACCACCACGTATCATCAAGATTGGGTGAAAAAGTATTTGCTGGTTTTTCCGAAACTCATAATTTCTTGGAAGCTTGGCAACCCCTTTCAATGAAAGTGCTTTTCCACAGTCTCTGCTTAGGGCTACTTGAAGAGGAAACAAATCAAAGAGACAAAACTGAGAACTCCTTTATTTTGTCAAGTTTCAAAAAGCTACTACAAACCATGTTGGATTTAGAGTTCCAAATTCATCTATCTATATAGAAGAAAACAGAGTGAAACCTAATATTAAAACTGGTACTGTAGACGAACGCTTCAACATAGAAGAACAAAATTTGGTGAGCCAAGTGGGATTGGTGTACTGATCATTACTTCCAAGTATCATCAAGATTGGGTGAAAAAATATTTGCTGGTATTTCGGAAACTCATTATTTCTTAGAAGCTTGGCAACCCCTCTCAAAGAAAGTGGTTTTCCACAGTGTATGCCTAGGGGTACTTGAAGAGGAAACAAACCATAGAGACAAAACTGAGAACTCCTTTATTTTGTCAAGATTCAAAGAGCTACTACAAACCATGTTGGATTTAGAGTTCCAAATTCTTCCATCTATATTAGAGAGAACAGAGTTAAACCTAAATAGAAAAACCGCTACTGTAGACGAACGCTTAAACCTAGAAGAAGAAAATTTGGTGAGTCAAGTGGGATTTGTGTACTGATCATTACCACCAAGTAGCATCAAGATTGGGGGAAAAAATATTTGCTGGTATTTCGGAAACTCGTTATTTCTTAGAAGGTTGGCAACCCCTCTCAATGAAAGTGCTTTTCCACAGTCCCTACATAGGGTACTTGAAGAGGAAACAAATCACAAAGACAAAACTGAGAACTACTTTTTTTTGTCAAGTTTCAAAGAGGTACTACAAACCATGTTGGATTTAGAGTTCCAAACTCAGCTATCTATATTGGATTGAACAGAGGGAAACGTAAAAATATACACTGCTACTGTAAATGAACGCTTCCAACTAGAAGAACAAAATTTGGTGAGTCAAGTGGCATTTGTGTACCGATCATTACCACCAAGTATCATCAAGATTGGGAGAAAAAATATTTGCTGGTATTTCGGAAACTCGTTATTTCTTTGAAGCTTGGCAACCCCTTTCAATGAAAGTGCTTTTCCACAGTCTGTGCCTAGTGCTTCTTGAAGAGGAAACAAACCATAGAGACAAAACTGAGAAACACTTTATTTTGTCAAGATTCAAAGAGCTACTACAAACCATGTTGGATTTAGAGTTCCATATTCATCTATCCATATAAGAGAGAACAGAGTGAAACCTAAGTATAAATATTGCTACTGTAGACGAACGCTTAAACATAGAAGAACAACATTTGGTGAGCCAATTGGGATATGTGGCCTAATCATTACCACCAAGTATCATCAAGATTGGGTGAAATAATATTTGCTGGTTTTTCGGAAACTCGTTATTTCTTAGAAGCTTGGCAACACCTCTCAATGAAAGTGCTTTTCCACTGTGTTTGCCTAGGGGTACTTGAAGAGGAAACAAACCATAGAGAAAATACAGAGAACTCCTTTATTTAGTCAAGTTTCAAAGAGCTACTACAAACCATGTTGGATTTAGAGTTCCAAATTCATCTATCTATATAGGAGAGAACAGAGTGAAACCTAAATATAAAAACTGCTACTGTAAACGAACGCTTCAACCTAGAAGAACAAAATTTGGTGAGCCAAGTGGGAATTGTGTACTTTTCATTACAACCAAGTATCATAAAGATTGGGTGAAAAAATATTTGCTGCTATTTCGGAAACTCGTAATTTCTTGGAAGCTTGGCAACCCCTTTCAATGAAAGTGCTTTTCCACAGTCTCTGCTTAGGGCTACTTGAAGAGGAAACAAATCATAGAGACAAAACTGAGAACTCTTTTATTTTGTCAAGTTTCAAAGAGCTACTACAATCCATGTTGGTTTTAGAGTTCCAAATTCATCTATATATATAGTAGAGAACAGAGTGAAACCTAAATATTAAAAATGCTACTATAGGCGAACGCTTAAACCTAGAAGAACAAAATTTGGTTGGCCAAGTGGGATTTGGGTACTGATCATTACCACCACGTGTCATCAAGATTGGTTGAAAAAACGTTTGCTGGTATTTCGGAAACTCGTTATTTCATAGAAGCTTGGCAACCCCTCTCAATGAAAGTGCTTTTCCACAGTCTGTGCGTAGGGCTACATGAAGAGGAAACAAACCATAGAGACAAAACTGAGAACTGCTTTATTTTGCCAAGTTTCAAAGAGCTACTACAAACCATGTTGGATTTAGAGTTCCAAATTCATCTATCTATATAGGAGAGAACAGAGTGAAACCTAAATATAAAAATTGCTACTGTAGACGAACGCTTAAAACTAGAAGAACACAATTTGGTGAGCCAAGTGGGATTTATGTACTGATCATTACAACCAAGTATCATCAAGATTGGGTGAAAAAATATTTGCTGGTATTTCGAAAAACTCGTTATTTCTTAGAAGCTTGGCAACCCCTCTCCATGAAAGTGCTTTTCCATAGTCTGTGCCTAGGGCTACTTGAAGAGGAAACAAACCATAGAGACAAAACTGAGAACTCCTTTAGTTTGTCAAGTTTCAAAGTGCTACTACAAACCATGTAGGATTTAGAGTTCCAAATTCATCTATCTATATAGGAGAGAACAGATTGAAACCTAAATATAAAAACTGCTACTGTAGACGAACGCTTCAACCTAGATGAACAAAATTTGGTGAGCCAAGTGGGATTTGTGTACTTCTCATTACCACCACCTATCATCAAGTTTGGGTGAAAAAATGTTTGCTGGTATTTCGGAAACTCGTAATTTCTTGGAAGCCTGGCAACCCCTCTCAATGAAAGTGCTTTTCCACAGTCTCTGCTTAGGGCTACTTGAAGAGGAAACAAACCATAGAGACAAAACTGAGAACTAATTTTTTTGGCAAGTTTCAAAGAACTACTAAGAACCATGTTGGATTTAGAGTTCCAAATTCATCTATCTATATAGGAGAGAACAGAGGGAAACCTAAATATAAAAACTGCTAGTGTAGACAAACACTTCAACCTAGAAGAACAAAATTTGGTGAGTCAGGTGTTATTTTTGTACTGACTATTACCACCAAGTATCATCAAGATTGGGTGAAAAAATATTTGATGGTACTTCGAAAACTCGTTATTTCTTAGAAGCTTGGCAACCCCTCTCAATGAAAGTGCTTTTCCACAGTCTGTGCGTAGGGCTACTTGAAGAGGAAACAAACCATAGGGACAAAACTGAGAACTCCTTTATTTTGCCAAGTTTCAAAGAGCTACTACAAACCATGTTGGATTTAGAGTTCCAAATTCAAAGATCTATATATAAAGGAGAACAGAGTGAAACCTAAATATAAAAACTGATACTGTAGATGAACGCTTCAACCTAGAAGAACAAAATTTGGTGAGAAAAGTGGGATTTGAGTACTGATCATTACCACCAAGTATCATCAAGTTTGGGTGAAAAAATATTTCCTGTTTTTTCAGAAACTCGTTATTTCTTAGAAGCTTGGCAACCCCTCTCAATGAAAGTGCTTTTCCACAGTCTGTGCCTAGGGCTACTTGAAGAGGGAACAAACCATAGAGACAAAACTGAGAACTACTTTATTTTGTCAAGTTTCAAAGAGCTACTACAAAACATGTTGGATTTAGAGTTCCAAATTTATCTATCTATATAGGAGAGAACAGAGTGAAACCTAAATATAAAAACTGCTACTGTAGACAAACGCTTAAAACTAGAAGAATAGAATATGGTGAGCCAAGTGGGAATTCTGTCCTGATCATTACCACCAAGTATCATCAAGATTGGGTGAAAAAATATTTGCTGGTATTTCGGAAACTCGTTATTTCTTAGAAGCTTGGCAACCCCTTTCATTGAAAGTGCTTTTCCACAGTCTGTGCCTAGGGCTACTTGAAGAGGAAATAAATCATAGAGACAAAACTGAGAACTACTTTATTTTGTCAAGTTTCAAATAGCTTCTACAAACCATGTTGGATTAAGAGTTCCAAATTGATCTATCTATATAGGAGAGAACAGAGTGAAACATAAATATAAAAACTGCTCCTGTAGACGAACGCTTCAAACTAGAAGAACACAATTTGCTGAGCCAAGTGGTTTTTGTGTACTGATCATTACCTCCAAGTATCATTAAGATTGCGTGAAAAAATATTTGCTGGTACTTCAGAAACTCGTTATTTCTTAGAAGCTTGACAACCCCTCTCAATGAAAGTGCTTTTCCACAGTCTGTGCCTAGGGCTACATGAGGAGGAAACAAACCATAGAGACAAAACTGAGAACTGCTTTATTTTGTCAAGTTTCAAATAGCTTCTACAAACCATGTTGGATTAAGAGTTCCAAATTGACCTATCTATATAGGAGAGAACAGAGTGAAACCTAAAAATAAAAACTGCAACTGTAAACGAACGCTTCAACCTGGAAGAACACAATTTGGTGAGCCAAGTGGTTTTTTTTACTGATCATTACCAACAAGTATCATTAAGACTGGGTGAAAAAATATTTGCTGGTATTTCGGAAACTCGTTATTCTTAGAAGCTTGACAACCCCTCTCAATGAAAGTGCTTTTCCACAGTCTGTGCCTAGGGCTACATGAAGAGGAAACAAACCATAGAGACAAAACTGAGAACTCGTTTATTTTGTCAAGTTTCCACGAACTACTACAAACCATGTTGGATTTAGAGTTCCAAATTCATCTATCTATATAGGAGAGAACACAGTGAAACCTCAAAATAAAAACTGCAACTGTAGACGAACGCTTCAAACTAGAAGAACAAAAATTGGTGAGCCAGGTGTTATTTGTGTACTGATCATTACCACGAAGTATCATCAAGATTGGGAGAAAAAATATTTGCTGGTATTTCGGAAACTCGTTATTTCTTATAAGCTTGGCCACCCCTCTCAATGAAAGTGCTTTTCCACAGTCTGTGCCTAGGGCTACTTGAAGAGGAAACAACCATAGAGAGAAAACTGAGATCTCCTTTATTTTGTCAAGTTTCAAAGAGCTACTACAAACCATGTTGGATTTAGAGTTCCAAATGCATCCATCTTTATAGGAGAGAACAGAGGGAAACCTAAAAATTTAAACTGCTACTGTAAACGAATGCTTCAACCTTGAAGAACCAAATTTGGTTAGCCAAGTGGGATTTATGTACTGATCATTACCACCAACTATCATCAAGATTGGGTGAAAAAATATTTGCTGGTATTTCGGAAACTCGTTATTTCTTTGAAGCTTGGCAACCCCTCTCAATGAAAGTGCTTTTCCACAGTCTCCGCTTAGGGCTACTTGAAGAGGAAACAAACCATAGACACAAAACTGAGGACTACATTATTTTGTCAAGTTTCAAAGAACTACTACAAACCATGTTGGATTTAGAGTTCCAAATTCATCGATCAATATAGGAGAGAACAGAGGGAAACCTAAATAGAAAAACTGCTACTGTAGATGAACCCTTCAACCTAGAAGAACAAAATTTGGTGTGTCAAGTGGTATTTGTGTACCGATCATTATCACCAAGTATCATCTAGATTGGGTGAAAAAATATTTGCTGGTTATTCGGAAAGTAGTTATTTCTTGGAAGCTTTGCAACCCCTTTCAATGAAAGTGCTTTTCCACAGTCTGTGCCTAGGGCTACTTGAAGAGGAAACAAACCATAGAGACAAAACTGAGAACTCCGTTATTTTGTCAAGGTTCAAAGAGCTACTACAAACCATGTTGTATTTAGAGTTCCAAATTCATCTATCTATATAGGAGAGAACAGAGGGAAACCTAAATATAAAAACTGCTACTGTAGACGAACGCTTCAACCTAGAAGAATAAAATTTGGTGAGCCAAGTGGGATATGTGTACTGATCATTACCACCATGTATCATCAAGATTGGGTGAAAAAATATTTGCGGGTATTTCGGAAACTCGTTATTTCTTAGAAGCTTTGCAACCCCTCTCAATGAAAGTTCTTTTCCACAGTCTGTGACTAGGGCTACTTGAAGACAACAAACCATAGTGACAAATCTGAGAACTCCTTTATTTTGTCAAGTTTCAAAGAGCTACTACTAACCATGTTGGATTTAGAGTTCCAAATTCATCTATCTATATAGGAGAGAACAGTGAATCCTAAATGTAAAAACTGCTACTGTAGACGAACGCTTCAACCTAGAAGAACAAAATTTGGTGAGCCAAGTGGGATTTGTGTACTTGTTATTACCACCACGTATCACCCAGATTGGGTGAAAAAATATTTGCTGGAATATCGGAAACTCGTAATTTCTTCAAAGCTTGGCAACCCCTTTCAATGAAAGTGCTTTTCCATAGTTTCTGCTTAGGGCTACTTGAAGAGGAAACAAACCATAGAGACAAAACTGAGAACTACTTTTTTTTGTCAAGTTTCAAAGAGCTACTACAAACCATGTTGAATTTAGAGTTCCAAATTCATCTATCTATATAGGAGAGAACAGAGTGAAACCTAAATGTAAACTGCTACTGTAAACGAACGCTTCAACCTAGAAGAACACAATTTTGTGAGCCAAGTGGGAATTGTGTACTGATCATTACCACCTAGTATCATCAAGATTGGGTGAAAAAATATTTCCTGGTATTTCAGAAACTCGTTATTTCTTAGAATCTTGGCAAACCCTTTCATTGAAAGTGCTTTTCAACTGTCTGTGACTAGGGCTCCTTGAAGAGGAAACAAACGATAGAGACAAAAACTGAGAACTCCTTCATTTTGTCAAGTTTCAAAGAACTACTTCAAACCATGTTGGATTTAGAGTTCCAAATTCCTCTCTCTATATAGGAGAGAACAGTGTGAAACCTAAATATAAAAACTGCTACTGTAGATGAACGGTTCAACCTAGAAGAATAAAATTTAGTGAGCCAAGTGGGATTTGTGTACTTGTCATTACCACCACGTATCATCAAGATTGGTGAAAAAAATATTTGCTGGTATTTCGGAAACTCGTAATTTCTTGGAAGCTTGGCAACCCCTTTCAATGAAAGTACTTTTCCACAGTCTCTGCTTAGGGCTACTTCAAGAGGGAACAAATCATAGAGACAAAACTGAGAACTACATTATTTTTTCAAGTTTCAAAGAGCTACTACAAACCATGTTGGATTTAGAGTTCCAAATTCATCTATCTATATAGGAGAGAACAGAGTGAACCTAAATATAAAAACTGCTACTGTAGACGAACGGTTCAAACTAGAAGAACAAAATTTGGTGAGAAAAGTAGGATTTGTGTACTTGTCATTACCACCACGTATCATAAAGATTGGTTGAAAAAATATTTGCTGGTATATCGGAAACTCGTAATTTCTTGGAAGCTTGGCAACCACTTTCAATGAAAGTGCTTTTCCACAGTCTCTGCTTAGGGCTAGTTGAAGAGGAAACAAACCATAGAGACAAAACTGAGAACTACTTTATTTTGTCAATTTTCAGATACCTACTACAAACCATGTTGGATTTAGAGTTCCAAATTCATCTATCTATATAAGAGTGAACAGACTGAAACCTAAATGTAAAAACTGCTACTGTAGACGAACGCTTCAACCTAGAAGAACAAAATTTGGAGAGCCAAGTGGGATTTGTTTACTTGTCTATACCACCACGTATCATCCAGATTGGGTGAAAAAATATTTACTGTTATTTCAGAAACTCGTTATTTCTTGGAAGTATGGCAACCCCTTTCAATGAAAGTGCTTTTCCAGAGTCTCTTTATAGGGCTACTTGAAGAGGAAACAAACCATAGAGACAAAACTGAGAACTACTTTTTTTTTGTCAAGTTTCAAAGAGCTACTACAAACCATGTTGGATTTAGAGTTCCAAATTCATCTATCTATATAGGAGAGAACAGAGGGAAACCTTAAAATAAAAACTGCTACTGTAAACAAACGCTTCAACCTAGACAACAAAATTTGGTGGGCTAAGTGGGATTTTTGTATTTTTCATTACCACCACGTATCATCAAGATTGGGTGAAAAAATATTTGCTGGTATTTCGGAAATTCGTAATTTCCTGGAAGCTTGGCAACCCCTTTCAATTAAAGCGCTTTTGCACAGTCTCTGCTTAGGGCTACTTGAAGAGGAAACAAACCATAGACACAAAACTGAGGACTACATTATTTTGTCAAGTTTCAAAGAACTACTACAAACCATGTTGGATTTAGAGTTCCAAATTCATCGATCAATATAGGAGAGAACAGAGGGAAACCTAAATAGAAAAACTGCTACTGTAGATGAACCCTTCAACCTAGAAGAACAAAATTTGGTGTGTCAAGTGGTATTTGTGTACCGATCATTATCACCAAGTATCATCAAGATTGGGTGAAAAAATATTTGCTGGTTATTCGGAAAGTAGTTATTTCTTGGAAGCTTTGCAACCCCTTTCAATGAAAGCGCTTTTCCACAGTCTGTGCCTAGGGCTACTTGAAGAGGAAACAAACCATAGAGACAAAACTGAGAACTCCGTTATTTTGTCAAGGATCAAAGAGCTACTACAAACCATGTTGGATTTAGAGTTCCAAATTCATCTATCTATATAGGAGAGAACAGAGGGAAACCTAAATATAAAAACTGCTACTGTAGACGAATGCTTCTACCTAGAAGAATAAAATGTGGTGAGCCAAGTGGGATTTGTGTACTGATCATTACCACCATGTATCATCAAGATTGGGTGAAAAAATATTTGCGGGTATTTACGAAACTCGTTATTTCTTAGAAGCTTTGCAACCCCTCTCAATGAAAGTGCTTTTCCACTGTCTGTGACTAGGGCTACTTGAAGACAACAAACCATAGTGACAAATCTGAGAACTCCTTTATTTTGTCAAGTTTCAAAGAGCTACTACTAACCATGTTGGATTTAGAGTTCCAAATTCATCGATCTATATAGGAGAGAACAATGAAACCTAAATGTAAAAACTGCTACTTTAGAGGAACGCTTAACCTAGAATAACAAAATTTGGTGAGCCAAGTGCGATTTGTGTACTGATCATTACCACCATGTATCATCAAGCTTTTGTGAAAAAATATTTGCTGGTATTACGGAAACTCGTTATTTCTTAGAAGCTTGGCAACCCCTCTCAATGAAAGTGCTTTTCCACCGTCTGTGCCAAGGGGTACTTGAAGAGGAAACAAACCATAGGGACAAAACTGGGAACTCCTTTGTTTTGTCAAGTTTCAAAGATCTACTACAAACCATTTTGGATTTAGAGTTCCAAATTCATTGATCTATATAGGAGAGAACAAAGTGAAACCTAAAAATAAAAATTGCTGCTGTAAATGAACGCTTCACCTAGAAGAACAAAATTTGGTGAGCCAAGTTTGATTTGTGTACTTGTCATTACCACCACGTATCATCAAGATTGGGTGAAAAAATATTTGCTGGTAGTTCGGTAATTCGTAATTTCTTGGAAACTTGGCAACACCTTTCAAATAAAGCGCTTTTCCACAGTCTGTGCCTAGGGCTACTTGAAGAGGAAACAAAACATAGAGACAAAACTGAGAAATCCTTTATTTTGTCAAGTTTCAAAGAGCTACTACAAACCATGTTGGATTTAGAGTTCCAAATTCATCTATCTATATAGGAGAGAACAGAGGGAAACCTAAAAATATAAACTGCTACTGTAAACGAACGCTTCAACCTAGAAGAACAAAATTTGGAGAGCCAAGTGGGATTTGTGTATTTGTCATTACCATCACGTATCATCAAGATTGGGTGAAAAAATATTTGCTGGCATTTCTGAAATTCGTAATTTCTTGGAAGCTTGGCAACTCCTTTCAATGAAAGTGCTTTTCCACAGTCTCTGCTTAGGGCTAGTTGAAGAGGAAACAAATCATAGAGACAAAACTGAGAACTACATTATTTTTTCAAGTTTCAAAGAGCTACTACAAACCATGTTGGATTTAGAGTTCCAAATTCATTATCTATATAGGGGAGAACAGAGGAAAAAATAAATACAAAAACAGCTACTGTAGACGAACGCTTCAACCTAGAAGAACAAAATTTGGTGAGCCAAATGGGATTTGTGTACTGATCATTACCACCAAGTATCATCAACATTTGGGGAAACAATTTTTGCTGGTTTTTCGGAAACTCGTTATTTCTTAGAAGCTTGGCAACCCCTCTCAATGAAAGTGCTTTTCCACAGAGTGTGCCTAGGGCTACTTGAAGAGGGAAAAAACCATAGAGAAAAAACTGAGAACTCCTTCATTTTGTCAAGTTTCAAACAGCTACTACAAACCATGTTGGATTTAGAGTTCCAAATTCATCTATCTATATAAGAGTGAACAGAGTGAAACCTAAATGTAAAAACTGCTACTGTAGACGAACGCTTCAACCCAGAAGAACAAAATTTGGTGAGCCAAGTGGGATTTGAGTACTTGTCATTACCACCACGTATAATCCAGATTGGGTGAAAAAATATTTGCTGGTATATCGGAAACTCGTAATTTCTTGGAGGCTTGGCAACCCCTTTCAATGAAAGTGCTTCTCCACAGTCTGTGCCTATGGCTACTTGAAGAGGAAACAAACCATAGAGACAAAACTGAGAACTACTTTATTTTGTCAAGTTTCAAAGAGCTACTACAAACCATATTGGATTTAGAGTTCCATATTCATCTATCTATATAAGAGAGAACAGAGTGAAACCTAAATATAAAAATTGCTAATGTAGACAAACGCTTAAACCTAGAAGAACAAAATTTGGTGAGCCAAGTGGGATTTGTGGACTGATCATTACCACCACGTATCATCAAGCTTTTGTGAAAAAATATTTGCTGGTATTACGGAAACTCGTTATTTCTTAGAAGCTTGGCAACCCCTCTCAATGAAAGTGCTTTTCCACCGTCTGTGCCAAGGGGTACTTGAAGAGGAAACAAACCATAGGGACAAAACTGGGAACTCCTTTGTTTTGTCAAGTTTCAAAGATCTACTACAAACCATTTTGGATTTAGAGTTCCAAATTCATTGATCTATATAGGAGAGAACAAAGTGAAACCTAAAAATAAAAATTGCTGCTGTAAATGAACGCTTCACCTAGAAGAACAAAATTTGGTGAGCCAAGTTTGATTTGTGTACTTGTCATTACCACCACGTATCATCAAGATTGGGTGAAAAAATATTTGCTGGTAGTTCGGTAATTCGTAATTTCTTGGAAACTTGGCAACACCTTTCAAATAAAGCGCATTTCCACAGTCTGTGCCTAGGGCTACTTGAAGAGGAAACAAAACATAGAGACAAAACTGAGAAATCCTTTATTTTGTCAAGTTTCAAAGAGCTACTACAAACCATGTTGGATTTAGAGTTCCAAATTCATCTATCTATATAGGAGAGAACAGAGGGAAACCTAAAAATATAAACTGCTACTGTAAACGAACGCTTCAACCTAGAAGAACAAAATTTGGAGAGCCAAGTGGGATTTGTGTATTTGTCATTACCATCACGTATCATCAAGATTGGGTGAAAAAATATTTGCTGGCATTTCTGAAATTCGTAATTTCTTGGAAGCTTGGCAACCCCTTTCAATGAAAACGCTTTTCCTAAGTCTCTGCTTAGGGTTACTTGAAGAGGAAACAAACAATAGAGACAAAACTGAGAACTACTTTTTTGTCAAGTTTCAAAGTGCTACTACAAACCATGTTGGATTTAGAGTTAAAAATTCATCTATCTATGTAGGAGAGAACAGAGGGAAACCTCAAAATATAAACTGCTACTGTAAACGAACACTTCAAACTAGAAGAACAAAATTTGGTGAGTCAAGTTGTATTTGTGTACCGATCATTACCACCAAGTATCATCAAGTTTGGGTGAAAAAATATTTGCTGGTATTTCGGAAGCTATTTATTTCTTGGAAGCTTGGCAACCCCTTTCAATGAAAGTGCTTTTCCACAGTCTGTGCCTAGGGCTACTTGAGATTAAACAAACCATAGAGACAAAACTGAGAACACCGTTATTTTGTCAAGTTTCAAAGAGCTATTACAAACCATGTTGGATTTAGAGTTCCAAATTCATCTATATATATAGGAGAGAACAGTGAAACCTAAATGTAAAAACTGCTACTGTAGACGAACGCTTCAACCTAGAAGAACAAAATTTGGTGAGCCAAGTGGGATTTGTGTACTTGTCATTACCACCACGTATCATAAAGATTGAGTGAAAAAATATTTGCTGGAATATCAGAAACTCGTAATTTCTTCGAAGCTTGGCAACCCCTTTCAATGAAAGTGCTTTTCAACAGTTTCGGCTTAGGGCTACTTGAAGAGGAAACAAACCATAGAGACAAAACTGAGAACTACTTTTTTTTGTCAAGTTTCAAAGAGCTACTACAAACCATGTTGGAATTAGAGTTCCAAATTCATCTATATATATAGGAGAAAACAGAGTGAAACCTAAATGTAAAAACTGCTACTGTAAACGAACGCTTAAACCTAGAAGAACACAATTTTGTTAGCCAAGTGGTAATTGTGTACTGATCATTACCACCTAGTATCATCAAGATTGGGTGAAAAAATATTTGCTGTAATTTCAGAAACTCGTTATTTCTTAGAAGCTTGGCAACCCCTCTCATTGAAAGTGCTTTTCAACTGTCTGTGACTAGGGCTACTTGAAGAGGAAACAAACGATAGAGACAAAAACTGAGAACTCCTTTATTTTGTGAAGTTTCAAAGAACTACTACAAACCATGTTGGATTTAGAGTTCCAAATTCCTCTATCTATATAGGAGAGAACAGAGTGAAACCTAAATATAAAAAATGCTTCTGTAGATGAACGGTTCAACCTAGAAGAATAAAATTTGGTGAGCCAAGTGGGATTTGTGTACTTGTCATTACCACCACGTATCATCAAGTTTGGTGAAAAAATATTTGCTGGTATTTCGGAAACTCGTAATTTCTTGGAAGCTTGGCAACTCCTTTCAATGAAAGTGCTTTTCCACAGTCTCTGCTTAGGGCTAGTTGAAGAGGAAACAAATCATAGAGACAAAACTGAGAACTACATTATTTTTTCAAGTTTCAAAGAGCTACTACAAACCATGTTGGATTTAGAGTTCCAAATTCATTATCTATATAGGGGAGAACAGAGGAAAAAATAAATACAAAAACAGCTACTGTAGACGAACGCTTCAACCTAGAAGAACAAAATTTGGTGAGCCAAATGGGATTTGTGTACTGATCATTACCACCAAGTATCATCAACATTTGGGGAAACAATTTTTGCTGGTTTTTCGGAAACTCGTTATTTCTTAGAAGCTTGGCAACCCCTCTCAATGAAAGTGCTTTTCCACAGAGTGTGCCTAGGGCTACTTGAAGAGGGAAAAAACCATAGAGAAAAAACTGAGAACTCCTTCATTTTGTCAAGTTTCAAACAGCTACTACAAACCATGTTGGATTTAGAGTTCCAAATTCATCTATCTATATAAGAGTGAACAGAGTGAAACCTAAATGTAAAAACTGCTACTGTAGACGAACGCTTCAACCCAGAAGAACAAAATTTGGTGAGCCAAGTGGGATTTGAGTACTTGTCATTACCACCACGTATAATCCAGATTGGGTGAAAAAATATTTGCTGGTATATCGGAAACTCGTAATTTCTTGGAGGCTTGGCAACCCCTTTCAATGAAAGTGCTTCTCCACAGTCTGTGCCTATGGCTACTTGAAGAGGAAACAAACCATAGAGACAAAACTGAGAACTACTTTATTTTGTCAAGTTTCAAAGAGCTACTACAAACCATATTGGATTTAGAGTTCCATATTCATCTATCTATATAAGAGAGAACAGAGTGAAACCTAAATATAAAAATTGCTAATGTAGACAAACGCTTAAACCTAGAAGAACAAAATTTGGTGAGCCAAGTGGGATTTGTGGACTGATCATTACCACCACGTATCATCAAGCTTTTGTGAAAAAATATTTGCTGGTATTACGGAAACTCGTTATTTCTTAGAAGCTTGGCAACCCCTCTCAATGAAAGTGCTTTTCCACCGTCTGTGCCAAGGGGTACTTGAAGAGGAAACAAACCATAGGGACAAAACTGGGAACTCCTTTGTTTTGTCAAGTTTCAAAGATCTACTACAAACCATTTTGGATTTAGAGTTCCAAATTCATTGATCTATATAGGAGAGAACAAAGTGAAACCTAAAAATAAAAATTGCTGCTGTAAATGAACGCTTCACCTAGAAGAACAAAATTTGGTGAGCCAAGTTTGATTTGTGTACTTGTCATTACCACCACGTATCATCAAGATTGGGTGAAAAAATATTTGCTGGTAGTTCGGTAATTCGTAATTTCTTGGAAACTTGGCAACACCTTTCAAATAAAGCGCTTTTCCACAGTCTGTGCCTAGGGCTACTTGAAGAGGAAACAAAACATAGAGACAAAACTGAGAAATCCTTTATTTTGTCAAGTTTCAAAGAGCTACTACAAACCATGTTGGATTTAGAGTTCCAAATTCATCTATCTATATAGGAGAGAACAGAGGGAAACCTAAAAATATAAACTGCTACTGTAAACGAACGCTTCAACCTAGAAGAACAAAATTTGGAGAGCCAAGTGGGATTTGTGTATTTGTCATTACCATCACGTATCATCAAGATTGGGTGAAAAAATATTTGCTGGCATTTCTGAAATTCGTAATTTCTTGGAAGCTTGGCAACCCCTTTCAATGAAAACGCTTTTCCTAAGTCTCTGCTTAGGGTTACTTGAAGAGGAAACAAACAATAGAGACAAAACTGAGAACTACTTTTTTGTCAAGTTTCAAAGTGCTACTACAAACCATGTTGGATTTAGAGTTAAAAATTCATCTATCTATGTAGGAGAGAACAGAGGGAAACCTCAAAATATAAACTGCTACTGTAAACGAACACTTCAAACTAGAAGAACAAAATTTGGTGAGTCAAGTTGTATTTGTGTACCGATCATTACCACCAAGTATCATCAAGTTTGGGTGAAAAAATATTTGCTGGTATTTCGGAAGCTATTTATTTCTTGGAAGCTTGGCAACCCCTTTCAATGAAAGTGCTTTTCCACAGTCTGTGCCTAGGGCTACTTGAGATTAAACAAACCATAGAGACAAAACTGAGAACACCGTTATTTTGTCAAGTTTCAAAGAGCTATTACAAACCATGTTGGATTTAGAGTTCCAAATTCATCTATATATATAGGAGAGAACAGTGAAACCTAAATGTAAAAACTGCTACTGTAGACGAACGCTTCAACCTAGAAGAACAAAATTTGGTGAGCCAAGTGGGATTTGTGTACTTGTCATTACCACCACGTATCATAAAGATTGAGTGAAAAAATATTTGCTGGAATATCAGAAACTCGTAATTTCTTCGAAGCTTGGCAACCCCTTTCAATGAAAGTGCTTTTCAACAGTTTCGGCTTAGGGCTACTTGAAGAGGAAACAAACCATAGAGACAAAACTGAGAACTACTTTTTTTTGTCAAGTTTCAAAGAGCTACTACAAACCATGTTGGAATTAGAGTTCCAAATTCATCTATATATATAGGAGAAAACAGAGTGAAACCTAAATGTAAAAACTGCTACTGTAAACGAACGCTTAAACCTAGAAGAACACAATTTTGTTAGCCAAGTGGTAATTGTGTACTGATCATTACCACCTAGTATCATCAAGATTGGGTGAAAAAATATTTGCTGTAATTTCAGAAACTCGTTATTTCTTAGAAGCTTGGCAACCCCTCTCATTGAAAGTGCTTTTCAACTGTCTGTGACTAGGGCTACTTGAAGAGGAAACAAACGATAGAGACAAAAACTGAGAACTCCTTTATTTTGTGAAGTTTCAAAGAACTACTACAAACCATGTTGGATTTAGAGTTCCAAATTCCTCTATCTATATAGGAGAGAACAGAGTGAAACCTAAATATAAAAAATGCTTCTGTAGATGAACGGTTCAACCTAGAAGAATAAAATTTGGTGAGCCAAGTGGGATTTGTGTACTTGTCATTACCACCACGTATCATCAAGTTTGGTGAAAAAATATTTGCTGGTATTTCGGAAACTCGTAATTTCTTGGAAGCTTGGCAACTCCTTTCAATGAAAGTGCTTTTCCACAGTCTCTGCTTAGGGCTAGTTGAAGAGGAAACAAATCATAGAGACAAAACTGAGAACTACATTATTTTTTCAAGTTTCAAAGAGCTACTACAAACCATGTTGGATTTAGAGTTCCAAATTCATTATCTATATAGGGGAGAACAGAGGAAAAAATAAATACAAAAACAGCTACTGTAGACGAACGCTTCAACCTAGAAGAACAAAATTTGGTGAGCCAAATGGGATTTGTGTACTGATCATTACCACCAAGTATCATCAACATTTGGGGAAACAATTTTTGCTGGTTTTTCGGAAACTCGTTATTTCTTAGAAGCTTGGCAACCCCTCTCAATGAAAGTGCTTTTCCACAGAGTGTGCCTAGGGCTACTTGAAGAGGGAAAAAACCATAGAGAAAAAACTGAGAACTCCTTCATTTTGTCAAGTTTCAAACAGCTACTACAAACCATGTTGGATTTAGAGTTCCAAATTCATCTATCTATATAAGAGTGAACAGAGTGAAACCTAAATGTAAAAACTGCTACTGTAGACGAACGCTTCAACCCAGAAGAACAAAATTTGGTGAGCCAAGTGGGATTTGAGTACTTGTCATTACCACCACGTATAATCCAGATTGGGTGAAAAAATATTTGCTGGTATATCGGAAACTCGTAATTTCTTGGAAGCTTGGCAACCCCTTTCAATGAAAGTGCTTTTCCACAGTCTCTGCTTAGGGCTAGTTGAAGAGGAAACAAACCATAGAGACAAAACTGAGAACTACTTTATTTTGTCAAGTTTCAGAGACCTACTACAAACCATGTTGTAATTAGAGTTCCAAATTCAGCTATCTATATAGGAGTGAACAGAGTGAAACCTAAATGTAAAAACTGCTACTGTAGACGAACGTTTCAACCTAGAGAACAAAATGTGGTGGGCAAAGTGGGATTTTTGTATTTGTCATTACCACCACGTATCATCAAGATTGGGTGAAAAAATATTTGCTGGTATTTCGGAAATTCGTAATTTCTTGGAAGCTTGGCAACCCATTTCAATGAAAGTGCTTTTCCACAGTCTGTGTCTAGGGCTACTTTAAGAGAAAACAAACCATAGAAACAAAACTGAGAACTACTTTATTTTGTCAAGTTTCAAAGAGCTACTACAAACCATGTTGGATTTAGAGTTCCAAATTCAGCTATCTATATATGAGAGAACAGAGGGAAACCTAAAAATATAAACTGCTAATGTAAATGAACGCTTCAAACTAGAAGAACAAAATTTGGTGAGTCAAGTGGAATTTCTGTACCGATCATTACCACCAAGTATCATCAGGATTGGGTGAAAAAATATTTGCTGGTATTTCGGAAACTCATTATTTCTTGGAGGCTTGGCAACCCCTTTCAATGAAAGTGCTTCTCCACAGTCTGTGCCTATGGCTACTTGAAGAGGAAACAAACCATAGAGACAAAACTGAGAACTACTTTATTTTGTCAAGTTTCAAAGAGCTACTACAAACCATATTGGATTTAGAGTTCCATATTCATCTATCTATATAAGAGAGAACAGAGTGAAACCTAAATATAAAAATTGCTAATGTAGACAAACGCTTAAACCTAGAAGAACAAAATTTGGTGAGCCAAGTGGGATTTGTGGACTGATCATTACCACCACGTATCATCAAGCTTTTGTGAAAAAATATTTGCTGGTATTACGGAAACTCGTTATTTCTTAGAAGCTTGGCAACCCCTCTCAATGAAAGTGCTTTTCCACCGTCTGTGCCAAGGGGTACATGAAGAGGAAACAAACCATAGGGACAAAACTGGGAACTCCTTTGTTTTGTCAAGTTTCAAAGATCTACTACAAACCATTTTGGATTTAGAGTTCCAAATTCATTGATCTATATAGGAGAGAACAAAGTGAAACCTAAAAATAAAAATTGCTGCTGTAAATGAACGCTTCACCTAGAAGAACAAAATTTGGTGAGCCAAGTTTGATTTGTGTACTTGTCATTACCACCACGTATCATCAAGATTGGGTGAAAAAATATTTGCTGGTAGTTCGGTAATTCGTAATTTCTTGGAAACTTGGCAACACCTTTCAAATAAAGCGCTTTTCCACAGTCTGTGCCTAGGGCTACTTGAAGAGGAAACAAAACATAGAGACAAAACTGAGAAATCCTTTATTTTGTCAAGTTTCAAAGAGCTACTACAAACCATGTTGGATTTAGAGTTCCAAATTCATCTATCTATATAGGAGAGAACAGAGGGAAACCTAAAAATATAAACTGCTACTGTAAACGAACGCTTCAACCTAGAAGAACAAAATTTGGAGAGCCAAGTGGGATTTGTGTATTTGTCATTACCATCACGTATCATCAAGATTGGGTGAAAAAATATTTGCTGGCATTTCTGAAATTCGTAATTTCTTGGAAGCTTGGCAACCCCTTTCAATGAAAACGCTTTTCCTAAGTCTCTGCTTAGGGTTACTTGAAGAGGAAACAAACAATAGAGACAAAACTGAGAACTACTTTTTTGTCAAGTTTCAAAGTGCTACTACAAACCATGTTGGATTTAGAGTTAAAAATTCATCTATCTATGTAGGAGAGAACAGAGGGAAACCTCAAAATATAAACTGCTACTGTAAACGAACACTTCAAACTAGAAGAACAAAATTTGGTGAGTCAAGTTGTATTTGTGTACCGATCATTACCACCAAGTATCATCAAGTTTGGGTGAAAAAATATTTGCTGGTATTTCGGAAGCTATTTATTTCTTGGAAGCTTGGCAACCCCTTTCAATGAAAGTGCTTTTCCACAGTCTGTGCCTAGGGCTACTTGAGATTAAACAAACCATAGAGACAAAACTGAGAACACCGTTATTTTGTCAAGTTTCAAAGAGCTATTACAAACCATGTTGGATTTAGAGTTCCAAATTCATCTATATATATAGGAGAGAACAGTGAAACCTAAATGTAAAAACTGCTACTGTAGACGAACGCTTCAACCTAGAAGAACAAAATTTGGTGAGCCAAGTGGGATTTGTGTACTTGTCATTACCACCACGTATCATAAAGATTGAGTGAAAAAATATTTGCTGGAATATCAGAAACTCGTAATTTCTTCGAAGCTTGGCAACCCCTTTCAATGAAAGTGCTTTTCAACAGTTTCGGCTTAGGGCTACTTGAAGAGGAAACAAACCATAGAGACAAAACTGAGAACTACTTTTTTTTGTCAAGTTTCAAAGAGCTACTACAAACCATGTTGGAATTAGAGTTCCAAATTCATCTATATATATAGGAGAAAACAGAGTGAAACCTAAATGTAAAAACTGCTACTGTAAACGAACGCTTAAACCTAGAAGAACACAATTTTGTTAGCCAAGTGGTAATTGTGTACTGATCATTACCACCTAGTATCATCAAGATTGGGTGAAAAAATATTTGCTGTAATTTCAGAAACTCGTTATTTCTTAGAAGCTTGGCAACCCCTCTCATTGAAAGTGCTTTTCAACTGTCTGTGACTAGGGCTACTTGAAGAGGAAACAAACGATAGAGACAAAAACTGAGAACTCCTTTATTTTGTGAAGTTTCAAAGAACTACTACAAACCATGTTGGATTTAGAGTTCCAAATTCCTCTATCTATATAGGAGAGAACAGAGTGAAACCTAAATATAAAAAATGCTTCTGTAGATGAACGGTTCAACCTAGAAGAATAAAATTTGGTGAGCCAAGTGGGATTTGTGTACTTGTCATTACCACCACGTATCATCAAGTTTGGTGAAAAAATATTTGCTGGTATTTCGGAAACTCGTAATTTCTTGGAAGCTTGGCAACTCCTTTCAATGAAAGTGCTTTTCCACAGTCTCTGCTTAGGGCTAGTTGAAGAGGAAACAAATCATAGAGACAAAACTGAGAACTACATTATTTTTTCAAGTTTCAAAGAGCTACTACAAACCATGTTGGATTTAGAGT
The DNA here is from genome assembly GCF_048772815.1 of Callospermophilus lateralis. Classification (NCBI taxonomy): domain Eukaryota; kingdom Metazoa; phylum Chordata; class Mammalia; order Rodentia; family Sciuridae; genus Callospermophilus; species Callospermophilus lateralis. Next base: position 28,829 of record NW_027516308.1, read on the forward strand.
TCCAAATTCATTATCTATATAGGGGAGAACAGAGGAAAAAATAAATACAAAAACAGCTACTGTAGACGAACGCTTCAACCTAGAAGAACAAAATTTGGTGAGCCAAATGGGATTTGTGTACTGATCATTACCACCAAGTATCATCAACATTTGGGGAAACAATTTTTGCTGGTTTTTCGGAAACTCGTTATTTCTTAGAAGCTTGGCAACCCCTCTCAATGAAAGTGCTTTTCCACAGAGTGTGCCTAGGGCTACTTGAAGAGGGAAAAAACCATAGAGAAAAAACTGAGAACTCCTTCATTTTGTCAAGTTTCAAACAGCTACTACAAACCATGTTGGATTTAGAGTTCCAAATTCATCTATCTATATAAGAGTGAACAGAGTGAAACCTAAATGTAAAAACTGCTACTGTAGACGAACGCTTCAACCCAGAAGAACAAAATTTGGTGAGCCAAGTGGGATTTGAGTACTTGTCATTACCACCACGTATAATCCAGATTGGGTGAAAAAATATTTGCTGGTATATCGGAAACTCGTAATTTCTTGGAGGCTTGGCAACCCCTTTCAATGAAAGTGCTTCTCCACAGTCTGTGCCTATGGCTACTTGAAGAGGAAACAAACCATAGAGACAAAACTGAGAACTACTTTATTTTGTCAAGTTTCAAAGAGCTACTACAAACCATATTGGATTTAGAGTTCCATATTCATCTATCTATATAAGAGAGAACAGAGTGAAACCTAAATATAAAAATTGCTAATGTAGACAAACGCTTAAACCTAGAAGAACAAAATTTGGTGAGCCAAGTGGGATTTGTGGACTGATCATTACCACCACGTATCATCAAGCTTTTGTGAAAAAATATTTGCTGGTATTACGGAAACTCGTTATTTCTTAGAAGCTTGGCAACCCCTCTCAATGAAAGTGCTTTTCCACCGTCTGTGCCAAGGGGTACTTGAAGAGGAAACAAACCATAGGGACAAAACTGGGAACTCCTTTGTTTTGTCAAGTTTCAAAGATCTACTACAAACCATTTTGGATTTAGAGTTCCAAATTCATTGATCTATATAGGAGAGAACAAAGTGAAACCTAAAAATAAAAATTGCTGCTGTAAATGAACGCTTCACCTAGAAGAACAAAATTTGGTGAGCCAAGTTTGATTTGTGTACTTGTCATTACCACCACGTATCATCAAGATTGGGTGAAAAAATATTTGCTGGTAGTTCGGTAATTCGTAATTTCTTGGAAACTTGGCAACACCTTTCAAATAAAGCGCTTTTCCACAGTCTGTGCCTAGGGCTACTTGAAGAGGAAACAAAACATAGAGACAAAACTGAGAAATCCTTTATTTTGTCAAGTTTCAAAGAGCTACTACAAACCATGTTGGATTTAGAGTTCCAAATTCATCTATCTATATAGGAGAGAACAGAGGGAAACCTAAAAATATAAACTGCTACTGTAAACGAACGCTTCAACCTAGAAGAACAAAATTTGGAGAGCCAAGTGGGATTTGTGTATTTGTCATTACCATCACGTATCATCAAGATTGGGTGAAAAAATATTTGCTGGCATTTCTGAAATTCGTAATTTCTTGGAAGCTTGGCAACCCCTTTCAATGAAAACGCTTTTCCTAAGTCTCTGCTTAGGGTTACTTGAAGAGGAAACAAACAATAGAGACAAAACTGAGAACTACTTTTTTGTCAAGTTTCAAAGTGCTACTACAAACCATGTTGGATTTAGAGTTAAAAATTCATCTATCTATGTAGGAGAGAACAGAGGGAAACCTCAAAATATAAACTGCTACTGTAAACGAACACTTCAAACTAGAAGAACAAAATTTGGTGAGTCAAGTTGTATTTGTGTACCGATCATTACCACCAAGTATCATCAAGTTTGGGTGAAAAAATATTTGCTGGTATTTCGGAAGCTATTTATTTCTTGGAAGCTTGGCAACCCCTTTCAATGAAAGTGCTTTTCCACAGTCTGTGCCTAGGGCTACTTGAGATTAAACAAACCATAGAGACAAAACTGAGAACACCGTTATTTTGTCAAGTTTCAAAGAGCTATTACAAACCATGTTGGATTTAGAGTTCCAAATTCATCTATATATATAGGAGAGAACAGTGAAACCTAAATGTAAAAACTGCTACTGTAGACGAACGCTTCAACCTAGAAGAACAAAATTTGGTGAGCCAAGTGGGATTTGTGTACTTGTCATTACCACCACGTATCATAAAGATTGAGTGAAAAAATATTTGCTGGAATATCAGAAACTCGTAATTTCTTCGAAGCTTGGCAACCCCTTTCAATGAAAGTGCTTTTCAACAGTTTCGGCTTAGGGCTACTTGAAGAGGAAACAAACCATAGAGACAAAACTGAGAACTACTTTTTTTTGTCAAGTTTCAAAGAGCTACTACAAACCATGTTGGAATTAGAGTTCCAAATTCATCTATATATATAGGAGAAAACAGAGTGAAACCTAAATGTAAAAACTGCTACTGTAAACGAACGCTTAAACCTAGAAGAACACAATTTTGTTAGCCAAGTGGTAATTGTGTACTGATCATTACCACCTAGTATCATCAAGATTGGGTGAAAAAATATTTGCTGTAATTTCAGAAACTCGTTATTTCTTAGAAGCTTGGCAACCCCTCTCATTGAAAGTGCTTTTCAACTGTCTGTGACTAGGGCTACTTGAAGAGGAAACAAACGATAGAGACAAAAACTGAGAACTCCTTTATTTTGTGAAGTTTCAAAGAACTACTACAAACCATGTTGGATTTAGAGTTCCAAATTCCTCTATCTATATAGGAGAGAACAGAGTGAAACCTAAATATAAAAAATGCTTCTGTAGATGAACGGTTCAACCTAGAAGAATAAAATTTGGTGAGCCAAGTGGGATTTGTGTACTTGTCATTACCACCACGTATCATCAAGTTTGGTGAAAAAATATTTGCTGGTATTTCGGAAACTCGTAATTTCTTGGAAGCTTGGCAACTCCTTTCAATGAAAGTGCTTTTCCACAGTCTCTGCTTAGGGCTAGTTGAAGAGGAAACAAATCATAGAGACAAAACTGAGAACTACATTATTTTTTCAAGTTTCAAAGAGCTACTACAAACCATGTTGGATTTAGAGTTCCAAATTCATTATCTATATAGGGGAGAACAGAGGAAAAAATAAATACAAAAACAGCTACTGTAGACGAACGCTTCAACCTAGAAGAACAAAATTTGGTGAGCCAAATGGGATTTGTGTACTGATCATTACCACCAAGTATCATCAACATTTGGGGAAACAATTTTTGCTGGTTTTTCGGAAACTCGTTATTTCTTAGAAGCTTGGCAACCCCTCTCAATGAAAGTGCTTTTCCACAGAGTGTGCCTAGGGCTACTTGAAGAGGGAAAAAACCATAGAGAAAAAACTGAGAACTCCTTCATTTTGTCAAGTTTCAAACAGCTACTACAAACCATGTTGGATTTAGAGTTCCAAATTCATCTATCTATATAAGAGTGAACAGAGTGAAACCTAAATGTAAAAACTGCTACTGTAGACGAACGCTTCAACCCAGAAGAACAAAATTTGGTGAGCCAAGTGGGATTTGAGTACTTGTCATTACCACCACGTATAATCCAGATTGGGTGAAAAAATATTTGCTGGTATATCGGAAACTCGTAATTTCTTGGAGGCTTGGCAACCCCTTTCAATGAAAGTGCTTCTCCACAGTCTGTGCCTATGGCTACTTGAAGAGGAAACAAACCATAGAGACAAAACTGAGAACTACTTTATTTTGTCAAGTTTCAAAGAGCTACTACAAACCATATTGGATTTAGAGTTCCATATTCATCTATCTATATAAGAGAGAACAGAGTGAAACCTAAATATAAAAATTGCTAATGTAGACAAACGCTTAAACCTAGAAGAACAAAATTTGGTGAGCCAAGTGGGATTTGTGGACTGATCATTACCACCACGTATCATCAAGCTTTTGTGAAAAAATATTTGCTGGTATTACGGAAACTCGTTATTTCTTAGAAGCTTGGCAACCCCTCTCAATGAAAGTGCTTTTCCACCGTCTGTGCCAAGGGGTACTTGAAGAGGAAACAAACCATAGGGACAAAACTGGGAACTCCTTTGTTTTGTCAAGTTTCAAAGATCTACTACAAACCATTTTGGATTTAGAGTTCCAAATTCATTGATCTATATAGGAGAGAACAAAGTGAAACCTAAAAATAAAAATTGCTGCTGTAAATGAACGCTTCACCTAGAAGAACAAAATTTGGTGAGCCAAGTTTGATTTGTGTACTTGTCATTACCACCACGTATCATCAAGATTGGGTGAAAAAATATTTGCTGGTAGTTCGGTAATTCGTAATTTCTTGGAAACTTGGCAACACCTTTCAAATAAAGCGCTTTTCCACAGTCTGTGCCTAGGGCTACTTGAAGAGGAAACAAAACATAGAGACAAAACTGAGAAATCCTTTATTTTGTCAAGTTTCAAAGAGCTACTACAAACCATGTTGGATTTAGAGTTCCAAATTCATCTATCTATATAGGAGAGAACAGAGGGAAACCTAAAAATATAAACTGCTACTGTAAACGAACGCTTCAACCTAGAAGAACAAAATTTGGAGAGCCAAGTGGGATTTGTGTATTTGTCATTACCATCACGTATCATCAAGATTGGGTGAAAAAATATTTGCTGGCATTTCTGAAATTCGTAATTTCTTGGAAGCTTGGCAACCCCTTTCAATGAAAACGCTTTTCCTAAGTCTCTGCTTAGGGTTACTTGAAGAGGAAACAAACAATAGAGACAAAACTGAGAACTACTTTTTTGTCAAGTTTCAAAGTGCTACTACAAACCATGTTGGATTTAGAGTTAAAAATTCATCTATCTATGTAGGAGAGAACAGAGGGAAACCTCAAAATATAAACTGCTACTGTAAACGAACACTTCAAACTAGAAGAACAAAATTTGGTGAGTCAAGTTGTATTTGTGTACCGATCATTACCACCAAGTATCATCAAGTTTGGGTGAAAAAATATTTGCTGGTATTTCGGAAGCTATTTATTTCTTGGAAGCTTGGCAACCCCTTTCAATGAAAGTGCTTTTCCACAGTCTGTGCCTAGGGCTACTTGAGATTAAACAAACCATAGAGACAAAACTGAGAACACCGTTATTTTGTCAAGTTTCAAAGAGCTATTACAAACCATGTTGGATTTAGAGTTCCAAATTCATCTATATATATAGGAGAGAACAGTGAAACCTAAATGTAAAAACTGCTACTGTAGACGAACGCTTCAACCTAGAAGAACAAAATTTGGTGAGCCAAGTGGGATTTGTGTACTTGTCATTACCACCACGTATCATAAAGATTGAGTGAAAAAATATTTGCTGGAATATCAGAAACTCGTAATTTCTTCGAAGCTTGGCAACCCCTTTCAATGAAAGTGCTTTTCAACAGTTTCGGCTTAGGGCTACTTGAAGAGGAAACAAACCATAGAGACAAAACTGAGAACTACTTTTTTTTGTCAAGTTTCAAAGAGCTACTACAAACCATGTTGGAATTAGAGTTCCAAATTCATCTATATATATAGGAGAAAACAGAGTGAAACCTAAATGTAAAAACTGCTACTGTAAACGAACGCTTAAACCTAGAAGAACACAATTTTGTTAGCCAAGTGGTAATTGTGTACTGATCATTACCACCTAGTATCATCAAGATTGGGTGAAAAAATATTTGCTGTAATTTCAGAAACTCGTTATTTCTTAGAAGCTTGGCAACCCCTCTCATTGAAAGTGCTTTTCAACTGTCTGTGACTAGGGCTACTTGAAGAGGAAACAAACGATAGAGACAAAAACTGAGAACTCCTTTATTTTGTGAAGTTTCAAAGAACTACTACAAACCATGTTGGATTTAGAGTTCCAAATTCCTCTATCTATATAGGAGAGAACAGAGTGAAACCTAAATATAAAAAATGCTTCTGTAGATGAACGGTTCAACCTAGAAGAATAAAATTTGGTGAGCCAAGTGGGATTTGTGTACTTGTCATTACCACCACGTATCATCAAGTTTGGTGAAAAAATATTTGCTGGTATTTCGGAAACTCGTAATTTCTTGGAAGCTTGGCAACTCCTTTCAATGAAAGTGCTTTTCCACAGTCTCTGCTTAGGGCTAGTTGAAGAGGAAACAAATCATAGAGACAAAACTGAGAACTACATTATTTTTTCAAGTTTCAAAGAGCTACTACAAACCATGTTGGATTTAGAGTTCCAAATTCATTATCTATATAGGGGAGAACAGAGGAAAAAATAAATACAAAAACAGCTACTGTAGACGAACGCTTCAACCTAGAAGAACAAAATTTGGTGAGCCAAATGGGATTTGTGTACTGATCATTACCACCAAGTATCATCAACATTTGGGGAAACAATTTTTGCTGGTTTTTCGGAAACTCGTTATTTCTTAGAAGCTTGGCAACCCCTCTCAATGAAAGTGCTTTTCCACAGAGTGTGCCTAGGGCTACTTGAAGAGGGAAAAAACCATAGAGAAAAAACTGAGAACTCCTTCATTTTGTCAAGTTTCAAACAGCTACTACAAACCATGTTGGATTTAGAGTTCCAAATTCATCTATCTATATAAGAGTGAACAGAGTGAAACCTAAATGTAAAAACTGCTACTGTAGACGAACGCTTCAACCCAGAAGAACAAAATTTGGTAAGCCAAGTGGGATTTGAGTACTTGTCATTACCACCACGTATAATCCAGATTGGGTGAAAAAATATTTGCTGGTATATCGGAAACTCGTAATTTCTTGGAAGCTTGGCAACCCCTTTCAATGAAAGTGCTTTTCCACAGTCTCTGCTTAGGGCTAGTTGAAGAGGAAACAAACCATAGAGACAAAACTGAGAACTACTTTATTTTGTCAAGTTTCAGAGACCTACTACAAACCATGTTGTAATTAGAGTTCCAAATTCAGCTATCTATATAGGAGTGAACAGAGTGAAACCTAAATGTAAAAACTGCTACTGTAGACGAACGTTTCAACCTAGAGAACAAAATGTGGTGGGCAAAGTGGGATTTTTGTATTTGTCATTACCACCACGTATCATCAAGATTGGGTGAAAAAATATTTGCTGGTATTTCGGAAATTCGTAATTTCTTGGAAGCTTGGCAACCCATTTCAATGAAAGTGCTTTTCCACAGTCTGTGTCTAGGGCTACTTTAAGAGAAAACAAACCATAGAAACAAAACTGAGAACTACTTTATTTTGTCAAGTTTCAAAGAGCTACTACAAACCATGTTGGATTTAGAGTTCCAAATTCAGCTATCTATATATGAGAGAACAGAGGGAAACCTAAAAATATAAACTGCTAATGTAAATGAACGCTTCAAACTAGAAGAACAAAATTTGGTGAGTCAAGTGGAATTTCTGTACCGATCATTACCACCAAGTATCATCAGGATTGGGTGAAAAAATATTTGCTGGTATTTCGGAACTCATTATTTCTTGGAGGCTTGGCAACCCCTTTCAATGAAAGTGCTTTCTCCACAGTCTGTGCCTATGGCTACTTGAAGAGGAAACAAACCATAGAGACAAAACTGAGAACTACTTTATTTTGTCAAGTTTCAAAGAGCTACTACAAACCATATTGGATTTAGAGTTCCATATTCATCTATCTATATAAGAGAGAACAGAGTGAAACCTAAATATAAAAATTGCTAATGTAGACAAACGCTTAAACCTAGAAGAACAAAATTTGGTGAGCCAAGTGGGATTTGTGGACTGATCATTACCACCACGTATCATCAAGATTGGGTGAAAAAGTATTTGCTGGTATTTCGGAAACTCGTAATTTCTTGGAAGCTTGGCAACTCCTTTCAATGAAAGTGCTTTTCCACAGTATCTGCTTAGGGCTACTTTAAGAAGAAATAAATCAAAGAGACAAACCTGAGAACTGCTTTTTTGTCAAGTTTCAAAGAGCTACTGCAAACCATGTTGGATTTAGAGTTCCAAATTCAGCTATCTTATCGGAGAGAACAGAGGGAAACCTAAAAATATAAACTGCTACTGTAAACGAACGCTTCAAACTAGAAGAACACAATTTGGTGAGTCAAGTGGGATTTGTGTACTGATCATTACCACCAAGTATCATCAAGATTGGGTGAAAAAATATTTGCTGGTATTTCGGTAACTCGTTATTTCTTGGAAGCTTGGCAACCCCTTTCAATGAAAGTGCTTTTCCACAGTCTGTGCCTAAGGCTACTTGAAGATTAAACAAACCATAGAGACAAAACTGAGAACACTTACATTTTTTCAAGTTTCATAGAGCTACTACAAACCATGTTGGATTTAGAGTTCCTAATTCATCTATCTATATAGAAGAGAAAAGAGTGAAACCTAAATATAAAAACTTCTCCTGTTGACGAACGATTCAAACTAGAAGAACAAAATTTGATGAGCACGTGGGATTTGTGTACTTGTCATTACCACCACCTACCATCAAGATTATGTGAAAAAGTATTTGCTGGTATTTCGGAAACTCGTAATTTCTTGGAACCTTGGCAACTCCTTTCAAGGAAAGTGCTTTTCCACAGTCTCTGCTTAGGGCTACTTGAAGAGGAATCAAATCAAAGGGACAAAACTGAGAAGTACATTTTTGTCAAGTTTCAAAGAGCTACTAAAAACCATGTTGGATTTAAAGTTCCAAATTCAGCTATCTATATAGGAGAGAACAGAGGGAACCCTGAAAATATAAACTGCTACTTAAAGGAACGCTTCAAACTAGAAGAACACAATTTGGTGAGTCAAGTGAGATTTGTGTCCCGATCATTACCACCAAGTATCATCAAGATTTTGTGAAAAAATATTTGCTGGTATTTCGGAAACTCGCTATTTCTTGTAAGCTTGGCAACCTCTTTCAAGGAAAGTGCTTTTCCAGGGTCTGTGCATAGGGCTACTTGAAGAGGAAAAAAACCATAGAGACAAAACTGACAACTCCTTTATTTTGTCAAGTTTCAAAGAGTTACTACAAACCATGTTGGATTTAGAGTTCCAAATTCATCCATCTATATAGGAGAGAACAAAGTGAAACCTAAAAATAAAAACTGCTACAGTAAACGAACGCTTCAACCTAGAAGAACAAAATTTGGTGAGCCAAGTGGGATTTGTGTACTTGTCATTACCACCATGTATCATCAAGATTGGGTGAAAAAGTATTTGCTGCTATTTCGAAAACTCGTAATTTCTTGGAAGCTTGGCAACTCCTTTCAATGAAAGTGCTTTTCCACAGTCTCTGCTTAGGGCTAGTTGAAGAGGAAAAAACCATAGAGACAAAACTGAGAACTACTTTATTTTGTCAAGTTTCAGAGACCTACTACAAAAACATGTTGGAATTAGAGTTCCAAATTCAGCTATCTATATAGGAGTGAACAGAGTGAAACCTAAATGTAAAAACTGCTACTGTAGACGAACGCTTCAACCTAGAAGAACAAAATTTGGTGAGCCAAGTGGGATTCGTTTACTTGTCATTACCACCACGTATCATCAAGATTGGGTGAAAAAATATTTGCTGGTGTTTCAGAAACTCGTTTTTTCTTGGAAGCTTGGCAACCCCTCTCAATGAAAGTGCTTTTCCAGAGTCTCTTTATAGGGCTACTTGAAGAGGAAACAAACCATAGAGACAAAACTGAGAACTACTTTTTTTTTGTCAAGTGTCAAACAGCTACTACAAACCATGTTGGATTTAGAGTTCCAAATTCATCTATCTATATAGGAGAGAACAGAGGGAAACCTAAAAATAAAAACTGCTACTGTAAACGAACGTTTCAACCTAGAGAACAAAATTTGGTGGGCAAAGTGGGATTTTTGTATTTGTCATTACCACCACTATCATCAAGATTGGGTGAAAAAATATTTGCTGGTATTTCGGAAATTCGTAATTTCTTGGAAGCTTGGCAACCCCTTTCAATGAAAGTGCTTTTCGACAGTCTGTGCCTAGGGCTACTTTAAGAGGAATCAAACCATAGAAACAAAACTGAGAACTACTTTATTTTGTCAAGTTTCAAAGAGCTACTACAAACCATGTTGGATTTAGAGTCCAAATTCAGCTATCTATATAGGAGAGAACAGAGGGAAACCTAAAAATATAAACTGCTACTGTAAATGAACGCTTCAAACTAGAAGAACAAAATTTGGTGAGTCAAGTGGAATTTCTGTACCGATCATTACCACCAAGTATCATCAGGAGTGGGTGAAAAAATATTTGCTGGTATTTCGGAAACTCATTATTTCTTGGAGGCTTGGCAACCCCTTTCAATGAAAGTGCTTCTCCACAGTCTGTGCCTATGGCTACTTGAAGAGGAAAAAACCATAGAGACAAAACTGAGAACTACTTTATTTTGTCAAGTTTCAAAGAGCTACTACAAACCATGTTGGATTTAGAGTTCCATATTCATCTATCTATATAAGAGAGAACAGAGTGAAACCTAAATATAAAAATTGCTAATGTAGACAAACGCTTAAACCTAGAAGAACAAAATTTGGTGAGCCAAGTGGGATTTGTGGACTGATCATTACCACCACGTATCATCAAGATTGGGTGAAAAAGTATTTGCTGGTATTTCGGAAACTCGTAATTTCTTGGAAGCTTGGCAACTCCTTTCAATGAAAGTGCTTTTCCACAGTATCTGCTTAGGGCTACTTTAAGAGGAAATAAATCAAAGAGACAAAACTGAGAACTGCTTTTTTTGTCAAGTTTCAAAGAGCTACTACAAACCATGTTGGATTTAGAGTTCCAAATTCAGCTATCTATATAGGAGAGAACAGAGGGAATCCTAAAATATAACCTGCTACTGTAAATGAACGCTTCAAACTAGAAGAACAAAATTTGGTGAGTCAAGTGGAATTTCTGTACCGATCATTACCACCAAGTATCATCAGGATTGGGTGAAAAAATATTTGCTGGTATTTCGGAAACTCATTATTTCTTGGAGGCTTGGCAACCCCTTTCAATGAAAGTGCTTCTCCACAGTCTGTGCCTATGGCTACTTGAAGAGGAAACAAACCATAGAGACAAAACTGAGAACTACTTTATTTTGTCAAGTTTCAAAGAGCTACTACAAACCATGTTGGATTTAGAGTTCCATATTCATCTATCTATATAAGAGAGAACAGAGTGAAACCTAAATATAAAAATTGCTAATGTAGACAAACGCTTAAACCTAGAAGAACAAAATTTGGTGAGCCAAGTGGGATTTGTGGACTGATCATTACCACCACGTATCATCAAGATTGGGTGAAAAAGTATTTGCTGGTATTTCGGAAACTCGTAATTTCTTGGAAGCTTGGCAACTCCTTTCAATGAAAGTGCTTTTCCACAGTATCTGCTTAGGGCTACTTTAAGAGGAAATAAATCAAAGAGACAAACCTGAGAACTGCTTTTTTTGTCAAGTTTCAAAGAGCTACTGCAAACCATGTTGGATTTAGAGTTCCAAATTCAGCTATCTTATCGGAGAGAACAGAGGGAAACCTAAAAATATAAACTGCTACTGTAAACGAACGCTTCAAATTAGAAGAACACAATTTGGTGAGTCAAGTGGGATTTGTGTACTGATCATTACCACCAAGTATCATCAAGATTGGGTGAAAAAATATTTGCTGGTATTTCGGTAACTCGTTATTTCTTGGAAGCTTGGCAACCCCTTTCAATGAAATTGCTTTTCCACAGTCTGTGCCTAAGGCTACTTGAAGATTAAACAAACCATAGAGACAAAACTGAGAACACTTTTATTTTGTCAAGTTTCAAAGAGCTACTACAAACCATGTTGGATTTAGAGTTCCAAATTCATCTATCTATATAGAAGAGAAAAGAGTGAAACCTAAACATAAAAACTTCTCCTGTTGACGAACGATTCAACCTAGAAGAACAAAATTTGGTGACCCACGTGGGATTTGTGTACTTGTCATTACCACCACCTACCATCAAGATTATGTGAAAAAGTATTTGCTGGTATTTCGGAAACTCGTCATTTCTTGGAACCTTGGCAACTCCTTTCAAGGAAAGTGCTTTTCCACAGTCTCTGCTTAGGGCTACTTGAAGAGGAAACAAATCAAAGGGACAAAACTGAGAACTACATTTTTGTCAAGTTTCAAAGAGCTACTAAAAACCATGTTGGATTTAAAGTTCCAAATTCAGCTATCTATATAGGAGAGAACAGAGGGAACCCTGAAAATATAAACTGCTACTTAAAGGAACGCTTCAAACTAGAAGAACACAATTTGGTGAGTCAAGTGAGATTTGTGTCCCGATCATTACCACCAAGTATCATCAAGATTTTGTGAAAAAATATTTGCTGGTATTTCGGAAACTCGCTATTTCTTGTAAGCTTGTCAACCCCTTTCAAGGAAAGTGCATTTCCAGGGTCTGTGCATAGGGCTACTTGAAGAGGAAAAAAAACCATAGAGACAAAACTGACAACTCCTTTATTTTGTCAAGTTTCAAAGAGCTACTACAAACCATGTTGGATTTAGAGTTCCAAATTCATCCATCTATATAGGAGAGAACAAAGTGAAACAAAAATAAAAACTGCTACAGTAAACGAACGCTTCAACCTAGAAGAACAAAATTTGGTGAGCCAAGTGGGATTTGTGTACTTGTCATTACCACCATGTATCATCAAGATTGGGTGAAAAAGTATTTGCTGCTATTTCGAAAACTCGTAATTTCTTGGAAGCTTGGCAACTCCTTTCAATGAAAGTGCTTTTCCACAGTCTCTGCTTAGGGCTAGTTGAAGAGGAAACAAACCATAGAGACAAAACTGAGAACTACTTTATTTTGTCAAGTTTCAGAGACCTACTACAAAACATGTTGGAATTAGAGTTCCAAATTCAGCTATCTATATAGGAGTGAACAGAGTGAAACCTAAATGTAAAAACTGCTACTGTAGACGAACGCTTCAACCTAGAAGAACAAAATTTGGTGAGCCAAGTGGGATTCGTTTACTTGTCATTACCACCACGTATCATCAAGATTGGGTGAAAAAATATTTGCTGGTGTTTCAGAAACTCGTTTTTTTCTTGGAAGCTTGGCAACCCCTCTCAATGAAAGTGCTTTTCCAGAGTCTCTTTATAGGGCTACTTGAAGAGGAAACAAACCATAGAGACAAAACTGAGAACTACTTTTTTTTGTCAAGTTTCAAACAGCTACTACAAACCATGTTGGATTTAGAGTTCCAAATTCATCTATCTATATAGGAGAGAACAGAGGGTAACCTAAAAATAAAAACTGCTACTGTAAACGAACCTTTCAACCTAGAGAACAAAATTTGGTGGGCAAAGTGGGATTTTTGTATTTGTCATTACCACCACTATCATCAAGATTGGGTGAAAAAATATTTGCTGGTATTTCGGAAATTCGTAATTTCTTGGAAGCTTGGCAACCCCTTTCAATGAAAGTGCTTTTCGACAGTCTGTGCCTAGGGCTACTTTAAGAGGAAACAAACCATAGAAACAAAACTGAGAACTACTTTATTTTGTCAAGTTTCAAAGAGCTACTACAAACCATGTTGGATTTAGAGTTCCAAATTCAGCTATCTATATAGGAGAGAACAGAGGGAAACCTAAAAATATAAACTGCTACTGTAAATGAAGGCTTCAAACTAGAAGAACAAAATTTGGTGAGTCAAGTTGAATTTCTGTACCGATCATTACCAAAAAGTATCATCAGGATTGGGTGAAAAAATATTTGCTGGTATTTCAGAAACTCATTATTTCTTGGAGGCTTGGCAACCCCTTTCAATGAAAGTGCTTCTCCACAGTCTGTGCCTATGGCTACTTGAAGAGGAAACAAACCATAGAGACAAAACTGAGAACTACTTTATTTTGTCAAGTTTCAAAGAGCTACTACAAACCATGTTGGATTTAGAGTTCCATATTCATCTATCTATATAAGAGAGAACAGAGTGAAACCTAAATATAAAAATTGCTAATGTAGACAAACGCTTAAACCTAGAAGAACAAAATTTGGTGAGCCAAGTGGGATTTGTGGACTGATCATTACCACCACGTATCATCAAGATTGGGTGAAAAAGTATTTGCTGGTATTTCGGAAACTCGTAATTTCTTGGAAGCTTGGCAACTCCTTTCAATGAAAGTGCTTTTCCACAGTATCTGCTTAGGGCTACTTTAAGAGGAAATAAATCAAAGAGACAAAACTGAGAACTCCTTTTTTTGTCAAGTTTCAAAGAGCTACTACAAACCATGTTGGATTTAGAGTTCCAAATTCAGCTATCTTATCGGAGAGAACAGAGGGAAACCTAAAAATATAAACTGCTACTGTAAACGAATGCTTCAAACTAGAAGAACACAATTAGGTGAGTCAAGTGGGATTTGTGTACTGATCATTATCACCAAGTATCATCAAGATTGGGTGAAAAAATATTTGCTGGTATTTCGGTAACTCGTTATTTCTTGGAAGCTTGGCAACCCCTTTCAATGAAAGTGCTTTTCCACAGTCTGTGCCTAAGGCTACTTGAAGACTAAACAAACCATAGAGACAAAACTGAGAACACTTTTATTTTGTCAAGTATGAAAGAGCTACAACAAACCATGTTGGATTTAGAGTTCCAAATTCATCTATCTATATAGAAGAGAAAAGAGTGAAACCTAAATATGAAAACTTCTCCTGTTGACGAACGATTCAACCTTGAAGAACAAAATTTGGTGAGCCACGTGGGATTTGTGTACTTGTCATTACCACCACCTACCATCAAGATTATGTGAAAAAGTATTTGCTGGTATTTCGGAAACTCGTAATTTCTTGGAAGCTTGGCAACTCCTTTCAATGAAAGTGCTTTTCCACAGTCTCTGCTTAGGGCTACTTGAAGAGGAAACAAATCATAGAGACAAAACTGAGAACTACTTTTATTTGACAAGTTTCAAAGAGGAACTACAAACCATGTTGGATTTAGAGTTCCAAATTCAGCTATCTATATAGGAGAGAACAGAGGGAAACCTAAAAATATAAAGTGCTACTGTATAAACGAACGCTTCAAACTAGAAATCAAAACTTGGTGAGCCAAGTGGAATTTCTGTACCGATCATTACCACCAAGTATCATCAAGATTGGGTGAAAAAATATTTGCTGGTATTTCGGAAACTCATTATTTCTTGGAAGCTTGGCAACCCCTTTCAATGAAAGTGCTTTTCCACAGTCTGTGAATAGGGCTACTTTAAGAGGAAACAAACCATAGAGACAAAACTGATAACTACTTTATTTTGTCAAGTTTCAAAGAGCTATTACAAACCATGTTGGATTTAGAGTTCCAAATTCATCTACGTATATAGGAGAGAACAATGGAAAACCTAAAAATATAAACCGCTACTGTAAACAAAGGCTTCAAACGAGAAGAAAAAAATTTGGTGAGTCAAGTGGGATTTGTGTACCGATCATTACCACCAAGTATCATTAAGATTTGTGAAGAAATATTTGCTCATATTTCGGAAACTCGTTATTTCTTGGAAGCTTTGCAACACCTTTAAATGAAAGTGTTTTTCCACAGTCTGTTCATATGGCTACATGAAGAGGAAACAAACCATAGAGATAAAACTGATAACTCCTTTATTTTGTCAAGTTTCAAAGAGCTACTACAAACCATGTTGGATTTAGAGTTCCAAATTCATCCATCTATATAGGAGAGAACAAAGTGAAACCTAAAAAGAAAAACTGCTACTGTAAACGAACACTTCAACCTAGAAGAACAAAATTTGGTGAGCCAAGTGGGATTTGTGTACTTGTCATTACCACCATGTATCATCAAGATTGGTTGAAAAAGTATTTGCTGGTTTTTCGGAAACTCGTAATTTCTTGGAAGCTTGGCAACTCCTTTCAATGAAAGTGCTTTTCCATGGTCTCTGCTTAGGGCTACTTGAAGAGGAAACAAATCATAGAGACAAAACTGAGTCTACTTTTTCTCGACAAGTTTCAAAGAGGAACTCAAACCAAGTTGGATTTAGAGTTCCAAATTCAGCTATCTATATAGGAGAGAACAGAGGGAAACCTAAAAATATAAAGTGCTACTGTATAAACGAACGCTTCAAACTAGAAAAACAAAATTTGTTGAATCAAGTGGAATTTCTGTACCGATCATTACCACCAAGTATCATCAAGATTGGGAGAAAAAATATTTGCTGGTATTTCGGAATCTCGTTATTTCTTGGAAGCTTGGCAACCCCTTTCAATGAAAGTGCTTTTCCACAGTCTGTGCCTAGGGCTACTTGAAGAGGAAACAAACCATAGAGACAAAACTGAGAACTACGTTATTTTGTCAAGTTTCAAGGAGCTTCTACAAACCATGTTGGATTTAGAGTTCCAAATTCATCTACCTATATAGGAGAGAACAGAGGAAAACCTAAAAATATAAACCGCTACTGTAAAAGAACGCTTCAAACTAGAAGAAAAATATTTGGTGAGTCAAGTGGGATTTGTGAACCGATCATTACCACCAAGTATCATCAAGATTGGGTGAAGAAATATTTGCTGGTATTTCGGACTCGTTATTTCTTGGAAGCTTGGCAACCGCTTTCAATGAAATTGCTTTTCCACAGTCTGTTCCTAGGGCTACTTGAAGAGGAAACAAACCATAGAGACAAAACTGAGAACTCCTTTATTTTGTCAAGTTTCAAAGAGCTACTACAAACCATGTTGGATTTAGAGTTCCATATTCATCTATCTATATAAGAGAGAACAGAGTGAAACCTAAATATAAAAATTGCTACTGTAGACGAACGCTTAAACCTAGAAGAACAAAATTTGGTGAGCCAAGTGGGATTAGTGGACTGATCATTACCACCAAGTATCATCAATATTGGGTGAAAAAATATTTGCTGGTATTTCGTAAACTCGTTATTTCTTAGAAGCTTGGCAACCCCTCTCAATTAAAGTGCTTTTCCACAGTGTGTGCCTAGGGCTAATAGAAGAGGAAACAAACCATTGAGACAAAAGTGAGAACTACTTTATTTTGTCAAGTTTCAAAGAGCTACTACAAACCATGTTTGAATTAGAGTTCCAAATTTTCTATGTGTATAAGAGAGAACAGATTGAAACCAATAATTAAAACTGCTACTGTAATGAACTCTTAAACCTAGAAGAAAAAAATTTGGTGAGCCAAGTGGGATTTGTGTACTTGTCATTACCACCAAGTATCATCAAGATTGGGTGAAAAAATATTTGCTGGTAATTCGGAAACTCGTTATTTCTTGGAAGCTTGGCAATCCCTTTCAATGAAAGTGCTTTTCCACAGTCTCTGCTAAGGCTCCTTGAAGAGAAACAAACCATAGAGACAAACCTGAGAACTCCTTTCTTTTGTCAAGTTTCAAAGAGCTACTACAAACCATGTTGGATTTAGAATTCCAAATTCAGCTATCTATATAGGAGAGAACAGAGTGAAACCTAAAACTAAAAACTGCTACTGTAGACTAACGCTTAAACCTAGAAGAACAAAATTTGGTGCTCCAAGTGGGATTTGTGTACTGATCATTAACACCAAGTATCATCAAGTTTGGGTGAAAAAATATTTGATGGTATTTTGAAAACTCGTTATTTTTGAAGCATGGCAACCCCTCTCAATGAATGTGCTTTTCCACAGTCTGTGCCTAGGGCTACTGGAAGAGAAACAAACCATAGAGACAAAACTGAGAACTCCTTTATTTTGTCAAGTTTCAAAGAGGTACTACAAACCATGTTGGATTTAGAGTTCCAAATTAAGCTATCTATATAGGAGAAAACAGAGTGACCTAAAAATAAAAACTGCAACTGTAAACGACGCTTCACCTTAGAAGAACAAAATTTGGAGAGCCAAGTGGGCTTTGTGTACCGATCATTACCACCAAGTATCATCAAGATTCGGTGAAAAAATATTTGCTGGTATTGAGGAAACTCGTTATTTATAGAAGCTTGGCAACCCCTCTCAATGAAAGTGCTTTTTTACAGTCTGTGCCTAGGGCTACATGAACAGGAAACAAACCATAGAGACAACACTGAGAACTCTTTTATTTCGTCAAGTTTCAAAGAGCTACTACAAACCATGTTGGATTTAGAGTTCCAAATTCATCTATCTATATAGGAGAGAACAAAGTGAAACCTAAAATAAAAACTGCTACTGTAAACGAACGCTTCAACCTAGAAGAACAAAATTTGGTGAGCCAAGCGGGATTTGTGTACTTGTCATTACCACCACGTATCATCAAATTGGGTGAAAAAGTATTTGCTGGTATTTCGGAAACTCGTAATTTCTTGGAAGCTTGGCAACTCCTTTCAATAAAGGTGCTTTTACACAGTCTCTGCTTAGGTCTACTTGAAGAGAAAACAAATCATAAAGACAACACTGAGAACTACTTTTTTTGTCATGTTTCACAGAGCTACCACAAACCATGTTGGATTTAGAGTTCCAAATTTAGCTATCTATATAAGAGAGAACAGAGGGAAACCTAAAAATATAAACTGCTACTGTAAACGAACACTTCAAACTAGAAGAACAAAATTTGGTGAGTCAAGTGAGATTTCTGTACCAATCATTACCAGCAAGTATCATCAAGATTGGGTGAAAAAGTATTTGCTGGTGTTTCGAAAACTCATTATTTCTTAGAAGCTTGGCAACCCATCTCAATGAAAGTGCATTTCCACAGTGTGTGCATAGGGCTACTTGAAGAGGAAACAAACCATAGAGACAAAATTGATAACTACTTTATTTTGTCAAGTTTCAAAGAGCTACTACAAACCATGTTGGAATTAGACCAAATTCATCTATCTATATAGGAGAGAACAAAGTGAAACCTAAAATAAAAACTGCTACTGTAAACGAACGCTTCAACCTAGAAGAACAAAATTTGGTGAGCCAAGTGGGATTTGTTTACTTGTCATTACTACCTCGTATCATCAAGTTTGGGTGAAAAAGTATTTGCTGGTATTTCGGAAACTCGTAATTTCTTGGAAGCTTGGCAACTCCTTTCAATGAAAGTGCTTTTACACAGTCTCTGCTTAGGTCTACTTGAAGAGGAAACAAATCATAAAGACAAAACTGAGAACTACTTTTTTTGTCAAGTTTCAAAGTGCTACTACAAACCATGTTGGATTTAGAGTTCCAAATTCATCTATCTATATAAGAGGTAACAGAGTGAATTCTAAATAGAAAAACTGCTACTGTAGGCGGACACTTAAAACGAGAAGAACAAAATTTGGTGAGCCAAGTGAGATTTGTGGACTGATCATTACCACCAAGTATCATCAAGATTGGTTGAAAAAATATCATCTCGTATTTCGGTAACTCGTTATTTCTTAAAAGCTTGGCAACCCCTCTCAATGAATGTGCTTTTCCACAGTCTGTGCCTAGGGCTACTTGAAGAGGAAACAAATCAAAGAGACAAAACTGAGAACTCCTTTTTTTGTCAAGTTTCAAAGAGTTACTAAAAACCATGTTGGATTTTGTGTTCCAAATTCATCTATCTATATACGAGAGAACAGAGTGAAACCTAAATAGAAAAACAGCTTCTGTAGACGAATGCTTAAACCTAGAAGAACAAATTTTGGTGGGCCAAGTGGGATTTCTGTACTGATCATTACCACCATGTATTATCAAGTTTGGGTGAAAAAATATTTCCAGGTATTTTGAAAACTCGATATTTCTTAGAAGCTTGGCAACCCCTCTCTGAATGTGCTTTTCCACAGTCTGTGCCTAGGGTTACTTGAAGAGGAAACAAATCATAGAGACAAAACTGAGAACTCCTTTATTTTGTCAAGTTTCAAAGAGCTATTACAAACCATGTTGGATTTAGAGTTCCAAATTCATCTATCTATATAGGAGAGAACAGAGTGAAACCTAAAAATAAAAACTGCAACTGAAAACGAACGATCAACCTAGAAGAACAAAATTTGGAGAGCCAAGTGGGATTTGTGTACCGATCATTTCCACCAAGTATCATCAAGATTGGGTGAAAAAATATTTGCTGGTATTTCGGAAACTCGTTATTTCTTACAAGCTTGGCAACCCCTTTAAATGAAAGTGCTTTTCCACAGTCTGTGCCTAGGCCTACTTGAATAGGAAACAAACCATAGAGACAATACTGAGAACTACTTTATTTTGTCAAGTTTCAAAGAGCTACTACAAACCATGTTGGATTTAGAGTTCCAAATTCATCTATGTGTATAAGAGAGAACAGATTGAAACCAAAAATTAAAACTGCTACTGTAATGAACACTTAAACCTAGAAGAAAAAAATTTCGTAAGCCAAGTGGGATTTGTGTACTTGTCATTACCACCAAGTATCATCAAGTTTGGGTGAAAAAATATTTGCTGGTATTTCGGAAACTAGTTATTTCTGGGAAGCTTGGCAACCCCTTTGAATGAAAGGGCTTTTCCGCAGTCTCTGCTTAGGGCTACTTGAAGAGGAAACAAACCATAGAGACAAACCTGAGAACTCCTTTATTTTGTCAAGTTTCAAAGAGCTACTACAAACCATGTTGGATTTAGAGTTCCAAATTCAGCTACCTATACAGGAGAGAACAGAGTGAAAGCTAAAAATAAAAACTGCTACTGTAGACGAACGCTTAAACCTAGAAGAACAAAAATTGGTGGGCCAAGTGGGATTTGTGTACTGACCATTACCACCAAGTATCATCAAGTTTGGGTGAAAAAATATTTGCTGGTATTTTGAAATCTCGTTATTTTTTGAAGCTTGGCAACCCCTCTCAATGAATGTGCTTTTCCACAGTCTGCGCCTAGGGCTACTGGATGAGGAAACAAACCATAAAGACAAAACTGAGAACTCCTTTATTTTGTCAAGTTTCAAAGAGGTACTACAAACCATGTTGGATTTAGAGTTCCAAATTCAGCTATCTATATAAGAGAAAACAGAGAGACCTAAAAATAAAAACTGCAACTGTAAACGAACGCTTCAACCTAGAAGAACAAAATTTGGAGAGCCAAGTGGGATTTGTGTACCCATCATTACCACCAAGTATCACAAAGATTGGTTGAAAAAATTATGGCTGGTATTTCGGAAACTCGTTATTTCTTAAAAGCTTAGCAACCTCTCTCAATGAAAGTGCTTTTCCACAGTCTGTGCCTAGGGCTACTTGAAGAGGAAACAAACCATAGAGACAATACTGAGAACTACTTTATTTTGTCAAGTTTTAAAGAGCTACTACAAACCATGTTGGATTTAGAGTTCCAAATTCAGCTATCTATATAGGAGAGAACAAAGTGAAACCTAAAATAAAAACTGCTACTGTAAACGAACGCTTCAACCTAGAAGAACAAAATTTGGTGAGCCAAGCGGGATTTGTGTACTTGTCATTACCACCACGTATCATCAAGATTGGGTGAAAAAGTATTTGCTGGTATTTCAGAAACTCGTAATTTCTTGGAAGCTTGGCAACTCCTTTCAATGAAAGTGCTTTTACACAGTCTCTGCTTAGGTCTACTTGAAGAGAAAACAAATCATAAAGACAACACTGAGAACTACTTTTTTTGTCAAGTTTCACAGAGCTACCACAAACCATGTTGGATTTAGAGTTCCAAATTCAGCTATCTATATAGGAGAGAACAGAGGGAAACCTAAAAATATAAACTGCTACTGTAAACGAACACTTCAAATTAGAAGAACAAAATTTGGTGAGTCAAGTGAGATTTCTGTACCAATCATTACCAGCAAGTATCATCAAGATTGGGTGAAAAAGTATTTGCTGGTGTTTCGAAAACTCATTATTTCTTAGAAGCTTGGCAACCCATCTCAATGAAAGTGCATTTCCACAGTGTGTGCATAGGGCTACTTGAAGAGGAAACAAACCATGGAGACAAAATTGATAACTACTTTATTTTGTCAAGTTTCAAAGAGCTACTACAAACCATGTTGGAATTAGACCAAATTCATCTATCTATATAGGAGAGAACAAAGTGAAACCTAAAATAAAAACTGCTACTGTAAACGAACGCTTCAACCTAGAAGAACAAAATTTGGTGAGCCAAG
This sequence comes from Callospermophilus lateralis, assembly GCF_048772815.1. NCBI lineage: Eukaryota > Metazoa > Chordata > Mammalia > Rodentia > Sciuridae > Callospermophilus > Callospermophilus lateralis. The sequence goes on from NW_027516308.1 coordinate 50,850, forward strand.
TGGGATTTGTGTACTTGTCATTACCACCACGTATCATCAAGATTGGGTGAAAAAGTATTTGCTGGTATTTCAGAAACTCGTAATTTCTTGGAAGCTTGGCAACTCCTTTCAATGAAAGTGCTTTTACACAGTCTCTGCTTAGGTCTACTTGAAGAGGAAACAAATCATAAAGACAAAACTGAGAACTACTTTTTTTGTCAAGTTTCAAAGAGCTACTACAAACCATGTTGGATTTAGAGTTCCAAATTCATCTATCTATATAGGAGAGAGCAGAGTGAAACCTAAATATAAAAACAGCTACTGTAGACGAACGCTTAAACCTAGAAGACCAAAATTTGTTGGGGCAAGTGGGATTTGTGTACTGATCATTACCACCAAGTATCATCAAGTTTGGGTGACAAAATATTTGCTGGTATTTTGAAAACTCGTTGTTTCTTAGAAGCTTGGCCACCCCTCTCAATGAAAGTGCTTTTCCACAGTCTGTGCCTAGGGCTACTTGAAGAGGAAACAAATCAAAGGGACAAAACTGAGAACTCCTTTTTTTTTGTCAAGTTTCAAAAAGCTATTACAAACCATGTTAGATTTTGTGTTCCAAATTCATCAATCTATATAGGAGAGAACAGAGTGAAACCTAAACAGAAAAACAGCTACTGTAGATGAATGCTTAAAAATAGAAGAACAAATTTTGGTGGGACAAGTGGGATTTCTGTACTGATCATTACCACCATGTATTATCAAGTTTGGGTGAAAAAATATTTGCAGGTATTTTGAAAACTCGTTATTTCTTAGAAGCTTGGCAACCCCTCTCTGAATGTGCTTTTCCACAGTCTGTGCCTAGGGTTACTTGAAGAGGAAACAAATCATAGAGACAAAACTGAGAACTCCTTTATTTTATCAAGTTTCAAAGAGCTACTACAAACCATGTTGGATTTAGAGTTCCAAATTCAGCTATATATATAGGAGAGAACAGAGTGAAACCTAAAAATAAAAACTGCAACTGTAAACGAACGATCAACCTAGAAGAACAAAATTTGGAGAGCCAAGTGGGATTTGTGTACCGATCATTACCACCAAGTATCATCAAGATTGGGTGAAAAAATATTTGCTGGTATTTCGGAAACTCATTATTTCTTACAAGCTTGGCAACCACTTAAAATGAAAGTGCTTTTCCACAGTCTGTGCCTAGGGCAACTTGAAGAGGAAACAAATCATAGAGACAAAACTGAGAACTCCTTTATTTTGTCAAGTTTCAAAGAGCTACTACAAACGATGTTGGATTTTGTGTTCCAAATTCATCTATCTATATAGGAGAGAACAGAGTGAAACCTAAATAGAAAAACTGCTACTGTAGACGAATGCTTAAACCTAGAAGAACAAATTTTGGTGGGCCAAGTGGGATTTCTGTACTGATCATTACCACCATGTATTATCTAGTTTGGGTGAAAAAATATTTGCAGGTATTTTGAAAACTCATTATTTCCTAGAAGCTTGGCAACCCCTCTCTGCATGTGCTTTTCCACAGTCTGTGCCTAGGGTTACTTGAAGAGGAAACAAATCATAGAGACAAAACTGAGACCTCCTTTATTTTGTCAAGTTTCAAAGAGCTACTACAAACCATGTTGGATTTAGAGTTCCAAATTCAGCTATCTATATAGAAGAGAATAGAGTGAAACCTAAATATAAAAACTGCTATTGTAGACGAACGCTTCAACCTAGATGAACAAAATTTGGTGAGCCAAGTGGGATTGGTGTACTGATCATTACCACCAAGTATCATCAAGATTGGGTGAAAAACTATTTGCTGGTATTTCGGAAACTCGTTATTTCTTAGAAGCTTGGCAACCCCTCTCAATGAATGTGCTTTTCCACAGTCTGTGCCTATGGCTACATGAACAGGAAACAAACCATACAGACAACACTGAGAACTAATTTATTTCGTCAAGTTTCAAAGAGCTACTACAAACCGTGTTGGCTTTAGAGTTCCAAATTCATCTATCTATATAGGAGAGAACAAAGTGAAACCTAAAATAAAAACTGCTACTGTAAACGAACGCTTCAACCTAGAAGAACAAAATTTGGTGAGCCAAGTGAAATTTGTGGACTGATCATTACCACCAAGTCTCATCAAGATTGGTTGAAAAAGTATTTGCTGGTATTTCGTAAACTCGTAATTTCTTGGAAGCTTGGCAACCCCTTTCAATGAAAGTGCTTTTACACAGTCTATGCCTAGGGTTACTTGAAGAGGAAACAAATCATAAAGACAAAGCTGATAACTACTTTTTTTGTCAAGTTTCAAAGAGTTACTACAAACCATTTTGGAATTAGAGTTCCAAATTCATCTATCTATGTAGGAGAGAACAAAGTGAAACCTAAAATAAAAACTGCTACTGTAAACGAACGCTTCAACCTAGAAGAACAAAATTTGGTGATCCAAGTGGGATTTGTGTACTTGTCGTTACCACCACGTATCATCAAGATTGGGTGAAAAAGTATTTGCTGGTATTTCGGAAACTCGTAATTTCTTGGAAGCTTGGCAACTGCTTTCAATGAAAGTGCTTTTCCACAGTCTCTGCTTATGGCTACCTGAAAAGGAAGCAAATCATGAAGACAAAACTGAGAACTACTTTTTTTGTCAAGTTTCAAAGAGCTACTACAAACCATGTTGGATTTAGAGTTCCAAATTCATCTATCTATATAGGAGAGAACAGAGTGAAACCTAAATATAAAAACTGCTACTGTAGACAAACGCTTAAACCTAGAAGAACAAAATTTGGTGGGCCAAGTGGGATTTGTGTACTAATCATTAACACCAAGTATCATCAAGTTTGGGTGAAAAAATATTTGCTGGTATTTTGAAAACTAGTTTTTTTTAGACGCTTGGCAACCCCTCTCAATGAATGTGCTTTTCCACAGTCTGTGCCTAGGGCTACTTGCAGAGGAAACAAACAATAGAGACAAAACTGAGAACTCCTTTATTTTGTCAAGTTTCAAAGAGCTACTACAAACCATGTTGGAATTAGAGTTCCAAATTCATCTATGTGTATAAGAGAGAACAGATTGAAACCAAAAATTAAAACTGCTACTGTAATGAACGCTTAAAACTAGAAGAAAAAAATTTGGTAAGCCAAGTGGGATTTGTGTACTTGTCACTACCACCAAGTATCATCAAGATTGGGTGAAAAAATATTTGCTTGTATTTCGAAATCTCGTTATTTCTTGGAAGCTTGGCAACACCTTTGAATGAAAGGGCTTTTCCGCAGTCTCTGCTTAGGGCTACTTGAAGCGGAAACAAACCATAGAGACAAACCTGAGAACTTCTTTATTTTGTCAAGTTTCAAAAAGTTACTACAAACCATGTTGAAATTAGAGTTCCAAATTCATCTATGTGTATACGAGAGAACAGATTGAAACCAAAAATTAAAACTGCTACTGTAATGAACGCTTAAACCTAGAAGAAAAAAATTCGGTAAGACAAGTGGGATTTGTGTACTTGTCATTACCACCAACTATCATCAAGATTAGGTGAAAAAATATTTGCTGGTATTTCGGAAACTCGTTATTTCTTAGAACCTTGGCAACCCCTCTCAATGAAAGTGGTTTTCCACAGTCTGTGCCTAGGGCTACATGAAGAGGAAACAACCATAGAGACAAAACTGAGAACTCTTTTATTTTGTCAAATTTCAAAAAGCTACTACAAACCATGTTGTATTTAGAGTTCCAAATTCTTCTATCTATATAGGAGAGAACAGAGGAAAAAATAAAAATATAAACTGCTACTGTAAACGAATGCTTCATTCTAGAAGAACAGAATTTGGTGAGTCAAGTGGGATTTGTGTACTGATAATAACCACCAAGTATCATCAAGATTGGGTGAAAAAATATTTGTTGGTATTTCGGAAACTCTTTATTTCTTAGAAGCTTGGCAACCCCTCTCAATGAAAGTGCTTTTTAACAGTCTCTGCTTAGAGCTACTTGAAGCGGAAACAAATCATAGAGACAAAACTGAGAACTACTTTTTTTTGTCAAGTTTCAAAGAGCTACTACAAACCATGTTGGATTTGGATTTCCAAATTCATCTATCTATATAGGAGATAACAGAGGTTAACCTAAAAATATAAACTGCTACTGTAAACGAACGCTTCAACCTAGAAGAACAAAATTTGCTGAGTCAAGTGGGATTTTTCTACCGATCATTACCACCAAGTATCATTAAGATTGGGTGAAAAAATATTTGCTGGTATTTCGGAAACTCAATATTTCTTAGAAGCTTGGCAACCCCTCTCAATGAAAGTGCTTTTCCACAGTCTGTGCCTAGGGCTACTTGAAGAGGAAACAAACCATAGAGACAAAACTGAGAACTCCTTTATTTTGTCAAGTTTCAAAAACATACTACAAACCATGTTGGATTTAGAGTTTCAAATTCATCTATCTATATAGGAGAGAACAGATTGAAACCTACACATAAAAACTGCTACTGTAGACGAACACTTAAACCTAGAAGAACGAAATTTGGTGAGCCAAGTGAGATTTGTGGAATGATCATTACCACCACGTATCATCAAGATTGGTTGAAAAAATATTTGCTGGTATTTCGGAAACTCGTTATTTCTTAGAAACTTGGCAACCCCTCTCAATGAAAGTGCTTTTCCACAGTCTGTGCCTAGGGCTACTTGAAGAGGAAACAAATCATAGAGACAAAACTGAGAACTCCTTTATTTTGTCAAGTTTCAAAGAGCTACTACAATCCATGTTGGATTTAGATTTACAAATTCATCTATCTATATAGGAGAGAACAGATTGAAACCTACACATAAAAACTGCTACTGTAGACGAACACTTAAACCTAGAAGAACAAAATTTGGTGTGCCAAGTTGGATTTGTGTACTGATCACTACCACCAAGTATCATCAACTTTGGGTGAAAAAATATTTTCTGGTATTTTGAAAAGTAATTATTTCTTAGAAGCTTGTCAACCCATCTCAATGAATGTGCTTTTCACAGTCTGTGCCTAGGGCTACTTGAAGAGTAAACAAACCATAGAGACAAAACTGAGAACTCCTTTATTTTTTCATGTTTCAAAGAGCTACTACAAACCATGTTGGATTTAGAGTTCCTAATTCATCTATCTGTATAGGAGAGAACAGAAAGAACCCTAAAAATACAAACTGCTAATGTAAACGAACACTTCAACCTAGAAGAACAAAATTTGGTCAGTCAAGTGGGATTTGTGTACCGATCATTAGCACCAAGTATCATTAGGATTGGGTGAAAAAATATTTGCTGGTATTTCGAAACTCGTAATTTCTTGGATGCTTGGCAACCCCTTTCAATGAAAGTGCATTGCCACAGTCTCTGCTTAGGGCTACTTGAAGAGGAAACAAACCATAGAGATAAAACTGAGAACTCCTTTATTTTGTCAAGTTTCAAAAAGCTACTACAAACCATGTTGGATTTAGAATTCCAAATTCATCTATCTATAAAGGAGAGAACAGAATGAAACCTAAAAATATAAACTGCTACTGTAAACGAACGCTTCAACCTAGAAGAACACAATTTGGTGAGCCAAGTGAAATTTGTGTCCTGATCATTACCACCACGTATCATTAAGATTGGGTGAAAAAACATTTGCTGGTATTTCGAAAACTCATTATTTCTTAGAAGCTTGGCAACCACTCTCAATGAAAGTGCTTTTCCACTGTCTGTGCCTAGGGCTACTTAAAGAGGAAACAAACCTTAGAGACAAAACTGAGAACTCCTTTATTCTGTCAAGTTTCAAAGAGCTACTACAAACCATGTTTGATTTAGAGTTCCCAATTCATCTATCTATACAGGAGAGAACAGAGTGAAAACAAAAATAAAACTGCTACTGTAAACGAACGCTTCAACCTAGAAGAACAAAATTTGGTGAGTCAAGTGGGATTTGTGTACTTATCATTACCACTAAGTATTATCAAGATTGGGTGAAAAAATATTTGCTGGTATTTCAGAAACTCGTAATTTCTTGGAAGCTTGGCAACCCCTTTCAATGAAAGTGCTTTTTCACAGTCTCTGCTTAGGGCTACTTGAAGAGGAAACAAATCATAGAGGCAAAATGAGAACTCCTTTATTTTGTCAAGTATCAAAAAGCTACTACAATCCATGTTGGATTTAGAGTTCCAAATTCATCTATCTACATAGGAGGAACAGATTGAAACCTACATATAAAAACTGCTACTGTAGACGAACGCTTAAACCTAGAAGAACAAAATTTGGTGGGCCAAGTGGGATTTGTGGACTGATCATTACCTCCAATATCATCAAGATTGGGTGAAAAAATATTTGCTGGTATTTCGGAAACTCGTTATTTCTTAGAAGCTTGGCAACCCCTCTCAAAGAAAGTGCTTTTCTCCAGTCTATACCTAGGGCTACTTGAAGACGAAACAAACCATAGGGACAAAACTGGGAACTCCTTTATTTTGTCAAGTTTCAAAGAGCTACTACAAACCGTGTTGGATTTAGAGTTCCAAATTCATCTATCGATATAGGAGAGAACAGAGTGAAACAAAAACTGCTACTGTAGACGAATGCTTAAATCTAGAAGAACAAAATTTGATGAGCCAAGTTGGATTTGTGGACTGATAATTACCACCAAGTATCATCACGATTGGGTGAAAAAATATTTGCTGGTATTTCGGAAACTCGTTATTTCTTAGAAGCATGGCACCGCTCTGAATGAAAGTGTTTTTCCACAGTGTGTGCCAGGGCTACTTGAAGAGGAAACAAACCATAGAGACAAAACTAAGATCTCCATTATTTTTTCATGTTTCAAAAAGCTACTACAAACCAAGTTGGATTTAGAGTTCCAAATTCAACTATGTATATAGGAGAGAACAATGTGAAACCAAAAAATAAAAACTGCAACTGTAAACGAACGCTTAAACCTAGAAGAACAAAGTTTGGTGAGCCAAGTGGAATTTGTGTACTCGTCATTACCACCAAGTATCATAAAGATTGGGTGAAAAAATATTTGCTGGTATTTCGGAAACTCGTTATTTCTTAGAAGCTTGGCAACCCCTCTCAATGAAAGTGCTTTTCCACAGTCTGTGCCTAGGGATACTTGAAGAGGAAACAAACCATAGAGACAAAACTGAAAACTCCTTTATTTGTCAAGTTTCAAAGAGCTACTAAAAACCATGTTGGATTTAGAGTTCCTAATTCAGCTATCTATACAGGAGAGAACACAGTGAAACCAAAAATGAAAACTGCTACTGTAAACGAACGCTTCAACCTAGAAGAACAAAATTTTGTGAGCCAATTGGGATTTGTGGAGTGATCATTACCACCAAGTATAATCAAGATTGGGTGAAAAAATATTTGCTGGTATTTCAGAAATTCGTTATTTCTTAGAATATTGGCAACCTATCTCAATGAAAGTGCTTTTCCACAGTCTGTGCCTAAGGCTATTTGAAGAGGAAACGAACCATAGAGACAAAACTGACAACTCCTTTATTTTGTCAAGTTTCAAAAAGCTACTACAAACCATGTTTGATTTAGAGTTCCAAATTCAACTATCTATATAGGAGAGAACAGAGGGAAACGTAAAAATATAAACTGCTATTGTAAACGAACGCTTAAAAGTAGAAGAACAAAATTTGGTGTGCCAAGTGGGATTTGTGTACCGATCATTACCACCAAGTGTCATCAAATTGGGTGAAAAAATATTTGCTGGTATTTCAGAAACTCGTTATTTTTTGGAAGCTTGGCAACCCCTCTCAATGAAAGTCCTTTTCCACAGTCTGTGCCTAGGGCTACTTGATGAGGAAATAAACCATAGAGACAAAACTGAGAACTACTTTCTTTTGACAAGTTTCAAAGAGCTACTACAAACCATGTTGAATTTAGAGTTCCTAATTCATCTATCTATATAGAAGAGAACAGAGTGAAACCTACATATAAAAACTGCTACTATAGACGAATGCTTCAACCTAGAAGAACACAATTTGGTCAGCCAAGTGGGTTTTTTGTACTGATCATTACCACCACGTATCATCAAGATTGGGTGAAAAAATATTTGCTGGTATTTCGGAAACTCGTAATTTCTTGGAAGCTTGGCAACCCCTTTCAATGAAACTGCTTTTCCACAGTCTCTGCTTACGGCTACTTGAAGAGGAAACAAACCATAGAGATAAAACTGAGAACTCCTTTATTTTGTCAAGTTTCAAAAAGCTACTACAAACCATGTTGGATTTAGAATTCCAAATTCATCTATCTATAAAGGAGAGAACAGAATGAAACCTAAAAATAAAAACTGCTACTGTAAACGAAAGCTTCAAACTAGAATAACAAAATTTGGTGAGCTAAGTGGAATTTGTGTACTTGTCATTACCACCATGTATCATCCAGATTGGGTGAAAACATATTTCCCGGTATTTTGGAAACTCGTTATTTCTTGGAATCTTGGCAACCCCTTTCAATGAAAGTGCTTTTCCACAGTCTCTGCTTAGGTCTACTTGAAGAGGAAACAAACCATAGAGACAAATCTGAGAACTCCTTTATTTTTTCAAGTTTCAAAGAGCTACTACAAACCATGTTGGATGTAGAGTTCCAAATTCATCTATCTATATTGGAGAGTACAGAGTGAAACCTAAATATAAAAACTGCTACTGTAGACGAACGCTCCAACCTAGAAGAACACAATTTGGTGAGCCAAGTGGGATTTGTGTACTGATCATTACCACCAAGTATCATCAAGATTGGGTGAAAAAATATGTGCTGGTATTTCCGAAACTCGTTATTTCTTAGAAGCCTGGCAACCCCTCTCAATGAAAGTGCTTTTCCTCAGTCTGTGCCTAGGGCTTCTTGAAGAGGAAACAACCATAGAGACAAAACTGAGAACTCCTTTATTTTGTCAAGTTTCAAAGAGCTACTCCAAACCATGTTGGATTTAGAATTCCAAATTCATCTATCTATATAGGAGAGAACAGAGGGAAACCTAGAAATATAATCTGCTACTGTAAACGAATGGTTGAAACTAGAAGACCAAAATTTTGTGAGTCAAGTGGGATTTGTGTACCGATCATTACCACCAAGTATCATCAAGTTTGGGTGAAAAAATATTTGCTGGTATTACGGAAACTCGTTATTTCTTGGAAGCTTGGCAACCCCTGTCAATGAAAGTGCTTTTCCACAGTCTCTGCTTAGGGCTAATTGAAGAGGAAACAAATTATAGAGGGAAACCTGAGAACAACTTTATTTTGTCAAGTTTCAAGGAGCTACTACAAACCATGTTGGATTTAGAGTTCCAAATTCATCTATCTACATAGAAGAAAACAGAGTGTAACCTAAACATAAAAATTGATACTGTAGATGAACGCTTCAACCTAGAAGAACAAAATTTGGTGAGCCAAGTCGGATTTGTGTACCGATCATTACCACCAAGTATCATCAAGATTGGGTGAAAAAATATTTGCTGCTGTTTCAGAAACTCGTTATTTCTTGGAAGCTTGGCAACCCCTTTCAAATGAAGTGCTTTTCCACAGTTTCTGCATAGGGCTACTTGAAGAGGAAACAAACCATAGGGACAAAACTGAGACCCACTTTTTTTTTTTAAGTTTCAAAGAGCGACTACAAACCATGTTGGATTTAGAGTTCCAAATTAATCTATCTATATAGGAGAGAACAGAGCGAAACCTAAATATAAAAACGACTACTGTGGACGAACGCTTCAACCTAGAAGAACACAATTTGGTGAGCCAAGTTGGAGTTGTGTACTTGTCATTACCACCACGTATCATCAAGATTGGGTAAAAAAGTATTTGCTGGTATTTCGGAAACTCGTTATTTCTTAGAAGTTTGCAACCTCTCTCAATGAAAGTGCTTTTCCACAGTCTGTGCCTAGGGCTACTTGAAGAGGAAACAAACCATAGCGACAAAACTGAAAACTCCTTTATTTTGTCAAGTTTCAAAGAGCGACTACAAACCATGTTGGATTTAGAGTTCCAAATTAATCTATCTATATAGGAGAGAACAGAGGTAAACCTAAATATAAAAACGACTACTGTAGACGAACGCTTCAACCTAGAAGAACAAAATTTGGTGAGCCAAGTTGGAGTTGTGTACTTGTCATTACCACCACGTATCATCAAGATTGGGTGAAAAAAATATTTGCTGGTATTTCGGAAGCTCGTTATTTCTTAGAAGCTTGGCAACCCCTCTCAATGAAAGTGCTTTTCCCCAGTCTCTGCTTAGGGCTATTTGAAGAGGAAACAAATCATAGATACAAAACTGAAAACTAGTTTTTTTTTGTCAAGCTTCAAAGAGCTACTACAAACCATGTTGGATTTAGAGTTCCAAAGTCATTTATCTATATAGGATAGAACAGAGGGAAACCTAGAAATAAAAACTGCTACTGTAAACGAACGCTTCAACCTATAAGAACAAAATTTGGTGAGCCAAGTGGGATTTGTGTACTTGTCATTACCACCACGTATCATCCAGATTGAGTGAAAAAATATTTGCTGGTATTTCGGAAACTCATAATTTCTTGTTAGCTTGGCAACCCCTTTCAATGAAAGTGCTTTTCCACAGTCTCTCCTTAGGGCTACTTGAAGAGGAAACAAATCATAGAGACAAAACTGAGAACTACTTTTTTTTGTCAAGTTTTAAAGAGCTAGTACAAACCATGTTGGATTTAGAGTTCCGAATTCAGCTATCTATATTGTAGAAAACAGAGGGAAACCTAAAAATATAAATTGCTACTGTAAACAAATGCTTCAACCTAGAAGAACAAAATTTGGTGAGCCAAGTGGGATTTGTGTTCTTGTCGTTACCACCACGTACCATCAAGATTTGGTGAAAAAATATTTGC